>NW_023458557.1:67594990-67607989 GCF_013731165.1 Rhagoletis pomonella
GGTGCGTTCGTTTAAAATCTCCAGTAAAAACCAACCAACTGCCAAATTCCGGCGAAATGTCATCTGTTCTCTCACAAGAGAAAAATATCCAAAATAGTACGCGAACAGAAAATTTGCAGAAACTTGCAAGTTAGACGAACAGCTGATATAATTTTTGTTTACATTCAAAAGTGTAAAATTAAAACATACGAAAAGTCATCACAAAGTGTTATACTGACACAGTTTATTGATTAAACAAATAACTACTTATTTCTTACAAGTTTAATTAGTCGCATTTTGTAATTTTTAATGTTCAAACCATCAAATTCAATTTTGTGATTTGCGTAAATGCCAACCAGCTGTTTTTGATCAGCTGTTTTCCTGTTGGCAAATTGCTGTTGGCAAAAATTTTTCCAACAGAAACCAGCAGCTTCCCCTCAAAATGAAGTGTCACTTTGCTCTCTCAATTTCCCCTACTTTGCAAGTTCTTTGCGTACGCGAACGCAAAAACTTGTAAGTTTTGGTTAAACATGAACAATTAACAGCTACGCGAACACAACTTATATTTTCGTGGCTGCAGCTTAGCGCGCCTATCCCTAGCCCTTAACAAGCATACAGACGTACATATGTACATATTGTGCATGGTGACATCACAAAACCCAGCAGAAAATGTATGGTACCCAACATTTATAAATTCATATGTATATACAAACCTCCTCATACATGTATGTATACAAATACATATTTTCATTATTTGCGGCAGATATAAATAATTTTTCTGTGCCCCCAAAGCTTTATACAACTAAGTACTCATAATTAATCTTTTCGAGAAAGTTCAAAAATGCCACTTGAGAAAGATGTTGATTATTCACCCAAGATTCCCATAAAAGCATTTTCTCCTACACTCACGAAAAGTACAAAAGTCTCACTTTCATCTCACAAACACAATTCCCAAAACCCGTGCATTTTAAAATTTGAAAACGAAAAGGACAACTTAGCCAATTATTGCACACAATTCTCTTCTTCTCCCATTGAGGAGAACTCTGAACGCCAACTCGAAATAAAGCGCAAGAATCTCGATAAGTGTTGGGAATGGCTTGAAACCGCTTTCGACCCGCTTAGCACTCTATACAAAGACCTTCCCGCGGACTTGTTTGCGCTGGCGGAAGGCCAGTATCGAGGCTGTCTCGATACTTATGAGGTTACCAAGACACAAATACTCGACAGGCTCAAACTCATGAAAGGGTTCAAACAGCCTCGCTCAGCTTCCCCAGAAAATTTTACTAACTACCCCAACATTTCTCTCGAGCTCCCGCCCTGCGATACCGAAAAGTTGTATGGTGGTTACGTAGAATGGCCCTCTTTCCGAGATATATTCACAGCCGTTTACATAAACAACCCTCAATTAGCCCCAGTCCAAAAATTATACTATCTCCGCACTAAAACCAAAGGGCAAGCCGGCGAAATTGTCAAAAAATACCCCCTCACCGACAAGAATTTCGAACTGGCATGGGACGCCTTGAGGTCACGATATGAAAATAAACGCATTTTGGTGGATAATGAAATTCACTCGCTAATGAATTTACCGCGTATCAACACCGAAAGTGCCGAAGAAATCGTAAACCTCCAGAGGAAAATAAACAAATCTCTCTACGTTCTAAACTCTCAAAGCGCCACAACAGTCAGTTGGGACCCAATTCTCATATACATTTGTACCTCAAAGCTCCCTGAAAAAACATTCTCCCTCTGGGAACAATCATTGCCATCCCGACGAGATCTACCCTCATGGTCTCAAATGGACGACTTTTTGACGTCCAGATGCGAAGTATTAGAAAGACTAAATATTTTTTTCCGGAAAAGTACACCCAAACTCCTTGCTCAAAAATGTTTGAACTTTGGAACTCAAATACTAACGACAAACTCCAAGGGATTATTTTCTTGCCCTCTATGTAAGAGCCCCCACCCAATAAAAAAAATGCCAAAAGTTTAAAAACTTATTTCCTCAAGACCGCATAAAACTCATACGAGAAAATAATGTGTCTCAAAACTGTCTTGCTTACTCTCATAGCATGGTTGAGTGCAAATCACGATATACGTGCAAATATTGCCGCAAACGGCATAACTCGCCACTACATGTCCATTCACTCAAAGGCCATTCCCAAAAGGCCAGGAAAAAGGAAAATGCCATAAAATCGATTACTCCGAATCGATATATGTTTGTATCCGGTGGCCAACCCCAAAGGGCCACCGCCTCAATTGGTAAAACTCAAGTGATCTCCCACTCCAGCAATATCCAATCCCAAAAAGTTACCACTCGGAATTCCATTCCGTATCCGTTCACCTCCGATCAAAAGATACAAGCAACTAACCGGCACAAAATGACTTTCGTTCAGAATGCGAAAATCCATATGACCACTCTCGCACCATATGCGCAAACCGTGCCTACAGATCGGGATCCACTCGTATGCTCTAAGGATGTTACTACTAACTCACATGTGATTAAGTAAGTCTATCAGGAATTAGTGGCGAACCCCAAAAATCAACCACTCAAAGGTGTAAGGCGAAAGTCATCACAATCGATCGACAAACCTAATGGCACATGGAAAACCATGAGTAACCCCTCTGCACAAAATATCAAAAATCTTTGGTCATGTGCGAAGAATCGCAAAGTCCTAACCTTAACCCCATGCTCAACTCTACTTACAGAACACCCGACTCTCCCTATTGAACATTATCTTATAACTCAAAAGGATTATCAAAAAATACAGAACCTTCTTCTGTATTCTTCTTTATGTCCTCTCATTTCAGGAAACGGGCATCATACTCCACACAATGGGAATAAAGCAGAGGCTATACAGGACACGCGACAAATCCAGCATGTCGCACAAACCCTGGGTAAAAGCATCCTTTTTCACTCTGAACTGTAGAAGAGCGAGCATCCGAAGACTACAAACTGCAGAATGTACTGTGCAGTACATTCCTGCAGGGGCCCCCAAGATGTTGAAGATTATGCTTCAATATGGGTTAAGGCGCACCCTAATGCTCTTCTTAGGAGTTGACGTTGCTACTAGTAAGCAGGGCTATGTGCGTGCGCACAATAAACACTCCAAGTTATACAGTCCACTCAAGCGCACGCGTTTCTCGTTATTTGAATAATCTATTCCATTTGATTTGAAGTCCGGATTTTATTAAATTAAAATAAATGTAATATTTTTCTCCCTTAAACCCGAAAACGTTCGCGTTTTAAATCGAAGGTACCATCTCGCCGAAACAACTGCTTTATCGATCACATGTTATATGCATGATGTCGAAAACGTCTATAATGATGTTTAACCGGCAAGTAGTGATAACCAGACATTGAACAACCGGCCCTAAGTATGCATAACTGGGCTATAAGGGCCGGTTACTCAAAGCCTGGTTGACTCATCATCGGTTAACATCGTTATCGACGTTTTCGACTGCATGCATATTGTTACGATTATCCTTGAAGCTTCTTCCGGATTTCCCAAATTCTTCGGTTCGTATCGCTGGATTTTTAAATAAATGCTATTCGCCACACTGCCCTCCTACCTAAGTCTGATCGTCCCAATCAGACACACTTGCCGCTCCAACCGCTGCAAGGCTTTCCAAGTGGACCACTTTCATCTTGGTCCTCGGTCTCCCTATTGTCTGGATTCGATGCACTGCGTCTTTCAACCGTTTGTCAATCTTAAACGGATCTTTCCAGTCAAGTCTTTGCTTGGAGGTAAAGCTTTTCTTCTGCTGTGACATGTACAACCACAATGCGTTACTGGACATTGCTTCGGGCTTATCTCCGGGAGTGCACCATCTCACATGGTCGTGCTTCTGCCGGCCACTGGTGGTGACCAGACCATGTCTCTTCTCGTGGGCACCCTTTTCGCCAGGTCTATGCCGCATCATCTGTCCTTGATACCCAGAGTCCCGCCTTCGTGCTGCACTACCGTTAGCACATCTTGCTACATAAGGGTCCTTACGCTGAAGCTTCCGCCGTCGTTTCGTTTCTCGCTCTTCCGCCGATGCTAACTTCATTGACCGGACATGTATAATCTCACCCTTGGCTTCCGGCATAACTGCTGGCCTTTGCCGACCACCTTTTTCGGGACACTTCAACACTGCTTCCACAGCCGCTTCCATTTCCGGCCACCAGCGTATCACCATTGCAACGTGGTTCAGTGGCTTTCCTCCTGCCGGAAACACTGCCTGGCTCGCCATGACCACTTCCTTGTTGCGACCTCTTCTTCACTGAGCTAGTGGAACCGTCACGCTTTTCCTGTATCGGTGAACCACTTCCTTCTCCTGACGAAACCATTTCGTCTCCATCACTGTCAACCTCTGCCCAACTAACCACTTCCGTTTCTGGTGGAATCTTCGGCGCTGTCTCTAAGACCAACCGTCTGCTGAAGCACTGGTTGTCGTAACCAACCCTAAGTGGCACTTTCCTGTCGCCATAGGTTAGGATCATTCCCTGGAGGTCAATCTTCATGCCTCGCCCAAGTAGGAAATCCACGCCGATGATGACTTCATCCACAATGTCTGCCATAATAAACTTCGTGTACGAGGCCAACCCGATTATTACCTCGCATAGTACTTCTCCTAACACTTGGGTTCGCTCACCAGTCGCAGTCTGCAGCTTTGCTCCAGGTAGTGGCTTCACATAAAAAGTAGTCACATCAGGTCGAATAATGGAATGTGGCGCTCCAGTATCCACTGTCAGCACTCGCTCCTGCCCATTCACACATCCACCAACAGTGAGGTTGCTCGCATTCCGGCCAATTTGTGAAACCGAGACAATGGGGCATTCAATTGCGGGAGCCAGCGCGCGCCCCTTGCTGCTGGCTCTCTTTAGTTTAACGACTGATTGGAGTTGGATTCGTCTCCTTTAGTCCTGCGTTTGCGTCCTGCTGAATTGTTGAGCGCACTGGAACTTGCGCTGCAATCGCGGGCGAAGTGGTCTGGCTTTCCACATTTAAAACATTTGCCAGATCCATTCCTTTGTATCGTCCGGTGTCTCCACTTCCACGCGATGTGCTTTGTACGCGTCTGAGTATACGAGACAGTTTCAGCAAATGTTGGCTTGGGATTCGCGTACGTCTCTCGCTTGGTACACGTCCCGCATTCCGTTGATGAACCTCTGGATTTTTACTCTTTCGAGGTGCTCACCAGATGCATCTCCAATTGCCAAATGAGCCAACCTTTCAATCACGGAGGCGAATTCCTGTAGACTCTCGTTGGATTTCTGGCAGCGATTCTCCAGCTCTGTCTCCTGTGCTCGCTACCATAACGTCTTTCCACTGCACCCATTAACGCATCGTAACTGTTCCTCTCACAATCAGGAATATTATGCAAGATTTCCGCTGCAGGTCCTTTTAATGCAACGAACAGTGCAGCAGATTTATCCTCCATGCTCCAGTGATTTGCTGTAGCTGTCTTCTCAAACTGGAGCTTAAAGACCTGGAAAGAAATAGTGCCATCAAAGGATGGAGTCTTTACCTTGGGAGCGTTCGACGAATTAGCTAGACGATTCAACTGCAAACCCCGGAGACGATCTTCAATCTCATCCACCTTAGCTTCGACTTTGCCCTGTTTTTCCTTAATAAGCGTTTCGAATTTATCTTGTCGTTCCTCGATTTTATCCTGTCTCTCTCTGAGTTCCGAGTTATTTTTGAATAAATTTTCTTGTAGATGAGTGTAATCTTTTCATCTAGCTGCGATGATATGCGTGTTTCCTGCACTTGCAGCTGGGATGAAATCTATGATGACATCTTTGACATGGCAGCCAATAACGTGTTCATGTTTATAGCTGTTGATGAACTTGGAGACTTTTGCTGTTCTTCAACCTTCCCGGATGTCTGCTGCACTTCCGTCGACGAACAAGCGGCCTCATCCTTCTGTTCATCCTTTGCGGATGCATCGTCGAGTTTGCCCTGGAAGTCGTATTTGTCCACGTCGATGCCTTCTGCTTCCATAGCCTCTCGCAGCCGTGATAGTAACTCCACTTTTCTTACGGAGGTTGCTAAATTTCGCTTCTCCAACTCCTGTGTGAGTTTCTCAATCTTTAAGTCCTGAATTTTTGCCATTTTCAAAAGTTTATCCTTCGGGATTTATTTAACAATCCCACTTCTGACACCAATTGCTACGATTATCCTCGAAACCTTGAGGGATTTCCCAAATATTTTAAAGCTCGTATCGCTGGATTGTTAAATAAATGCTAACGATGACCAAATTGTAGTACAATTAACTTTATTGTACAAGAAACAATTTACAATACTCGCTAGTACAGTAAAAACACTTTACAATACTTGTTAAAGCAATAACCACGCTTTACTAAACTTGTTAACACAATTAACCTTATAGCTTGCTTATTCGCAACTCACTTCTCTACTCACTTTACTTGTAGCTTGCTGACTTGTTACTCGTAACTAACTCCAACTCCGCTGTGTCGTTGCTCGCACTCATGGCAACTCTCGAACGTTCTGAAGTTTATCGCTCATGCTCTTTCTCTCGCTGTTCGCAGTGTTCATCCAACTGACGTTTCTCTTTGTGGAACATTCTACGTCATTCCTCGAACATTCTGCCAATTTCTCGTTGTTCGCTTTGTGTTGCCGCAGTATTCGCCACAATATAACACGGTGTCGGTAATGTCGATAACGATGTTTAACCGATGATTAGTGTCAACCAGGCTTTGAGCAACCGGTCCTAAACTTATTTTAAGGCATGATACACATGCAAGAATGATAGAATACAAGACTGCGCCGTCCTGGCGGCGATGCCATTTATGTACCACAAGTAAGCAAAGCCGAATTGGATGTTAAAAAAAAATACCAGAAGAGCAAATTTTCTTAATATTCAATTTTTCGACAGTAAACGTGTTTTAATTGCGCTAAATTGTAAATATAAGTATATAATTTTCAATAAAAATTAATTAGGAAAATGTTAAAAAATGTAGTTTTTGTGCAAATATTAGTAAATTTCAGTTTATATGAAGTTTCTGAGGCGTCGAATAATTGTAGTCCAGAATTGTCAAAATCGACAAAACAAAAGTAACGGTATGTCTGACGGCGTCACCTTAGTTCGCTGCATCGTGATGTACATGTACAGCAACGCTGCATGGAGCGCTGCACATTTGCTGCAGATATGCTGCGTTGTTAAGCTGCCGCCAGATAAAACTTTGTGGCATTGCGTGACATTTAAAACTTTGCCAGCAAAGCTCCAGACGCAAAGGTACGCCAAGAAAACAATTTTGTACTGCTTTTTTATACATCAAAACTGCTGTGGATTTTATATATTAGCTTTAAAAATATCTGCAATGTAATTTTTATGTTTCTCCATGAAAACTCGTATTTAAACGAAACAAAATAAATATTAAACCGGTTGTCAACGCGCGCAAAAAGTAGAGAGTTACAGCTGCAACAATCTATGTGGCATGCTTTGTGCATTTTCGTACAATTCATCTTATCTGTTAAAGCACATGTGCAGCAAATTATAATTGACAGTTTCGTGCTGCAACATTTTAAGTCACAAAAATTAGTGTGAACTAATGCAAAAAACTGAAAAAAAATATTTGTTGTTATTTCCGATCGGTTTGGAAAATTATTGTTACTCTCGAGTTTACAATTAGAATACATGAAACTATTGAAATTACATGGCAAATGTAACAACTTCTGTACCAGCGCTTTCAAAACTGTGGTTTTCGCAAAGGAAATACTGCGCAGCGAAATTTGAGCATATCATGCACAGTGTTGCCAGAAATAAATATCCATTTAGGACGGCTAGTAATAGCCCTGCCAGATAGAGCACGATACGTGCGTTCCGCTCAAGGATGAAACTGACTGTTGAGTAGACTGCGTGTTTTCGCATAGGGATCGCCAGATTGGCAACCCTTGCGTCGACGGAATCAACAAACGTTGGCCAACACTCAACTTTTGAAGGCCTCGCCAGATAGAAATTATTTTCTGCGTCACAGGGATGCTTTTGACTGACATCGAAGTTAACTCTGTGATTTTGAATGTAAGACGCCGCATTGGCAACGCATGCATTGCTGCAACTGATAAAAATCGCCCAACTCTCAACTTTTGACGCGCGTGAATGCGGCAAAACAACAATGTAGGGAACGAATTGAAACCGGCTGACTTTTGGCCAATCAAAATAAGCCGTTTTGTTTGCGGCAACGTTTTCATTGTGCCGCCTCGCCATGTTATGTGCGTCTTGGCATCAAAATCATCCCTGTGACGCAGTAAAGAATTTCTATCTGGCGGAGCCTTGACGCAAGTACGTCTGTCACTGCTGAGAGTTGTATTACTTTGCGTTTATATAAGACAAGAAAATTGAGAATATGCATTATTTGCGTCCAGACAATAAACTGTCTTCGAAAATTTAAAGACAGTGACGAAGACAATGAGAGAAGTGGGAATATATAAGTAAAAAAGTCCGAATGCATTGATATTGTATCTGCAAAATGGACTTGTGTAAACCCCATGTACGCGGTCATAAAGAACAGCTGATTTTTGGTTGCAAACGCAACAACTTCATTGTGCCGCCGTTCTACTTTTTTTACGTCACATCATATATGGGCTAAATAAAAAAAATTTTAACTAACTTGGCATTTAGATAGGACAATTTAGCGAAGACAGTAGCAATACATTCACACTTTCTACTTAAGAATGATAGAATACAAGATTGCGCATTCCCGGCGCGGATGACATTTGTGGCTAAAATGTAGCGAGCTGAATAGGAGGATAAAAGAGAATGTGAGATTAGTCAATTATCTGGATTCGATTTTTCGATAGGAAACGTGTTTTAATTACTTTAAATTGTAAAAATATAAGATGTGCAATAAAACTTAATAAAGGAAATGTGAAAAAATTGTGATTTTGGTGAAAGTCTACTGACTTGAAGTGCATTTACAGTTTTTGAGGAGTTGTTTACGAACAGCGAGAACTGCAAAAATCGGCAAAACCAAAGTAGCGGTTTGCGGAATGCGCAACCTTCTGTTCGCTACATCGTGCTTTTTAGTAATAAATGCACACTTATCCCATTGTCTACGTCACTGCCCTGCCAAGAACTTTTTCAGAGTATTCTGAAATGTAGAGAGATTTTAAAGAATTTGTAAAGATCTCATTCGATTTTTCGCCGAATTTTCTAAAATGAAATAAACTGTGCGGCTCTTTTCGAAATTTCGGAAAAAAGCGTTTATGCAATGAAAATAATGCTGTTGTGAAGAACTTCTTTCTTTATTTTTCTTACAGAAATTTCTTTACGAGTTCATGTCATCCGCTTCATATAATTTTCTTTGAAGATTACAGAAATGAAATACTGCTAAGGATTTCGTTAAGATTTCGGGAACTTTGGTTTGCAGGGTGTCTTTGATTTTTCGAAGACAGTGAATTGGACAGTTGATTTTCCAATACGGTCACGCCTTGGTTAATTTGGGGAAAAGAGGCAATACGTCAGCGCAAAATATCTAAGAATTACGAAAAATTTGTTTTTATTTGGATATTTTAGTAAATAATCTGCCTTATCCTGAGTTTCCCCCGAAAAAAAAATTCACGGAAAAATTTAGATTCCCCCACAGTAAATACATGGAAACCAAAAGCGAAAAGTGAACCGATTCAGGGAAGATGAAACTCATGATAAGGCTGCATATGAAATTCACGCCAAACGACACTATAGCTGATGCCAGATGAAGAAACTCTGTGGCTTTGCGTGACATTTATAACTCTGCCTGCAAAGTAGAGCTGTCAAACTATCGATAGTCAAGTCCATCGATGTTTTACGATAGTATTAAGGGTGACTATCGATAGTATCGACCCATTTCATATGTTTTTCTAAATTCATTTATTTTTCGTTATATTGCTTTTATAAATTTGTTTATTTTAGCGGCTCACGGTTGCATTTTAGTACCGAGAAATATTGCTAGAAACTCATTCGCCGTCTAAAAAGTCTAAAAGCGGTTTCTGAAATTTTCCCTGCAATTCGCCTTTCGGAAATAAAAAAAATTTCTTTCGACATATAGACACTTACATGTAAGGTGCCACTGCTCATGCAACTGCTTTCTGAAAATTTTCAATTTGACAGTCTTTTGAAATATATTGCATTGCTACGTCTAACACGCTCTTAAGACGGCAATGTAATTTCTGGTATTTGCACGCTTAAAATAAAAAATTGCGCTTTTAGAAATAATGCCATGAACCAACTAAACAGATACCCAGCACGGCAACCATGTATTTGTAATTGCATTTGAGAAAAAAAAAAATAATAGTTGATAACGTGATTTTTTAGTCGGTTGTTTCATTCACACACATGGTTTCATTCCGTTTCATTCACATGGCGGCGAAAAAATTACGTCACTGCAAAAAAAATACTTGGGGTGTTCACAGTTCGTTCAAATAGTGTCTCAAAAGGTAGACGTCTACATTTTAAAGAAAAACCAAACATTAGGAATTGGTAATTAAGTTAAATAATTACAATTTTTCAGAAACAAAATCGAAAGGCGACATATAAAAAATGCACGAAAAGAAGAAATGTCTGGCAACACCAGCAAAGTTTTGAGACGACTGCTAGAAAGGGGTGCTCACAGTTTGAATAAATAAATATGTCTCAATATGTAGACGTCTACATTTGCAGACAAAATTTGGAACGAACTGTGAACACCCCAACTTTTTTCTCGCACTCCGTCCTGGATCACGGTGGAGAGAATACAGAGGTGGCGCCGATGACGATACCGCTACTCGGCTCTCAGTGATTTTGACAGAATCAGCTATTTTGGTGACGTCATAGTAGACAAGACAGCAGTAGTGATGTGCTGAGTCAATACTTTTAAGTACCCAATACTCTCGATACTCGGTACCGAAACATTTAGGTTTCGAATAAAAGCGCACATAGGCCAAAAATATGGAAAAAACGCCTAACAAAACCCGAATGTAAGAGCCAATAGACCTTTTTTACTGATTCAAATGAAAGATGTTTATATGTCGGTTCGATGCCATAATACAGTGAAACCCTTACTTGTTTGAAGCATTTTTGTTCCAGCTGAATCGGACGATATCATTTTTGCAGGCCTGGGACAGATTCTGTAACCAGTTAACGACAATTTTCGAATCGGTATCGGTTTTGTCGACGTTTGATATCAAATATTTGTAAGTCAACAAGTGCGATATCGATCCGAAACTTGTCGCTAACTGGCTACAGAATCTCTCCCCAGAAAGGCTTCTTCATCCGTCAAAGTATTTTTCTTGAACCTTGGATCGACTAAGGTTAAAACTGATAAAATAATATTTTTCTGTGGCGATAAGTTCAAGTGTTTTAGCCGATATCATATAAATTAGTAATGAAAGTTTTTTCTAAGCCTGAAATGCATATAATGGCGAGGGTTTAATGTAAATAATCGGTATCGGATACCGAAGAGGAAGTATAGGGTACCGAAATCTTTTTTAAGTATTGGGTACCGATTATTGGGGACAATTCAGCACATCACTAGTCGCCCTCATTCTCGCCGCTCTCAGTTGTCAACTCTACGATGACGTCACGCTAAAATTACTCTCACGAATTCTGCCGCAATCGGCGCAATCTTGTATTCTATCATTCTTGGTCCTGGATGATCTTTATTCGTACCATGATTCAATAATACAAGGTTAGATAATTATTGACAGCTGCGGTTTGACACTCCCTTACAAAAGGTTGCATTTACGAAGGGCAAGAATGCGATCCCTTTTTTCGAAAATGGTAGTAGAAAAGTACGCAAAGTGGCCAATTAGTAGTGAAATTCCTTTCGTAAATTCTAATATATTTGCAGGAAATCTGGCATTTTAAACGAAATGTTGAACGTAATATTGATATATCTACGTGAATTACGTAATTTATATGCTATTTAGCCGTATAAAAACTGCAAAATGACTCAAAATTAAAATAAGACTACTATGAGATTGATGTAAACATCCAATGCTTATGTTTTCATCAGTTAAATATGCTTCATATGCATATACAAATAAACATATTGCACAAAAGCTTATACTTTTATTTAACACCAAAGCTACACTGTTTCGATGTAAATTTGCAAAGAAGCAACACGGTGCCACTGCTAAGGGAGCGGTGCGAGAGGGACAACTGTCAGTTTATCGAACCTTGTATTATTGAATCATGTATTCGTACTGTTACGATTATCCTCGAAACCTTGAGGGATTTCCCAAATATACTCGGGCTCGTATCGCTGGATTGTTAAATAAATGCTAACGATGACCAAATTGTAGTACAATTAACTTTATTGTCCAACAAACAATTTACAATACTTGCTAATACAGTAAAAACACTTTACAATACTTGTTAAAGCAATAACAACGCTTTACTACTTGTTAACACAATTAAACTTATAGCTTGCTTATTCGCAACTCAATTCTCCGCTCACTTTACTTGTAGCTTGCTGTCTCGTAACTAACTTTACTGGTAGCTTGCTGACTTGCAACTCGTAACTGTCCCTACTCCGCTGTGTCGTGGCTCTTATATACCTGCGCTCACACTTATGGCAACTCTAGAACGTTCTGAAGTTTATAGCTCATTCTCTTTCTCTCGCTGTTCGCAGTGTTCATCCAACTTGACGTTTCTCTTTGTGGAACATTCTACGTCATTCTTCGAACATTCTGCCTATTTCTCGTTGTTCGCTTTGTGTTGCCGCAGTATTCGCCACAGTACGTTCATGAAATAATGCTGCCAAGTTTTTTTCTCTTTGAACCAATACGTGCGTGCAAATGGCAAAAGCGCTAGGAAAGAGAATACGCTATTAATGAAACGATAGAGGTGATAGTACCAGAACTACCGATAGTTATTTCATGTGACCAGACTATCGATACTATCGATAGTATCGTCGATAGTTTGATAGCTCTACTGCAAAGCGCCAGACGAAAAAGGTATGCCACAATGAAAGCCAAGAAATCAATTTTGTACTGCTTTTTTACTCCTCAAAATTGCTGTACATTTTATTTATTTAGCTTTAAAAATATCAGCGAT
>NW_023458557.1:67607999-67641247 GCF_013731165.1 Rhagoletis pomonella
AAAATTGCTGTACATTTTATTTATTTAGCTTTAAAAATATCAGCGATATAATTAAATTTTATCTTTCTTCATGAAAACTCGAATTTGAACGAAACAAAATAAATATTAAACCGGCTGATTGTCAACGCGCGCAAAAAGATGGGAGTTGGCCATCTTGCTACAGCTTAAACGATCTATGTGACATGCTTTGTGCATTTTCATACATTTCACTTTATCTGTCAAAGCGAATCTATCACGCAACGCCAAGCAATAGTTATCTGACATCGCTTTAACCGCGGTTGCTGAAAAGTGTATTGGCCCGTAGTCATAGTCAAAATAAAGTCGACTTCAAAGTTAGTTGCAGCTTTTTTGACAGATATCCCATTGAAAATTATGTCAAAAAGCTGCAACTAACTTTAAAGTCGACTTTATTTTGACTATGACTACGGGCCATTGTGTTTATAATTGTCTGAACGCCTACTTAACTTCGGGCCAATTTCAAATGAATATTTAAACGGCACTTAAGTTTAATTTTGGATTGTTATTTAACCCTTAATTAGGCGCATGGGGTCAAGGCCATTTCGAGTTGAAAAAAAAATGTCTTAGAGTGCTGGGAGCGTGCTCGCGCTCTTTCAAGATTCCTAACTCCCCGTGGGGTACATAAATAAGTCACTGCCAGAACATCGGCCTGTACGCATGTGCCGATACTCTTTTAAGTAAAATAACGTACAAGAAATGGCTAAGAAGTTTTCTTGAGTCAAATTTCCTTAAGGCAGTATGCAGTTCTTAAGGAATTTGCTACACTTTCTACTACGGTTTTCTAAAGTTTTTTTTTGTGGGAAAAATAGCACAAAGCAACCCAGGTTTGCAACAGAAATATATGTCCGTTCCATTATGTCTTGAGGAAAGAGTGAGTCAACAGGCTGTGAAGTATCAAAAATGTCAAAATTCCTTGGACACATACACGAAATAATGGCAATAGTTGCGTTCCAGATGCTTCGCGATTTGCAGGTTTTACAGGATTTGCAGGAACAGCTGATTTCTCCATTAATAAACCTCATGGTAGGTAGTCACGTGGAACGGCTTCCTGTAAAAACCTGCAAATCGTAAAGCATCTGGAACGCAACTAATATATTCTTGACCGTTTTCTTGAGAGCTGCATACAGGGCATAGGTTTGAAGTCAAAGTTATGGTTTTCTGTCTTATGCCCTGTATGCAGCTCTCAAGAAAACGGTCAAGAAAAAATTGCCATTATTTCGTGTGTGTGTGTCCAAGGAATTTTGACGTTTTTGATACGTCACAGCCTGTTGCCTCACTCTTTCCTCAAGAAATAATGGAACGGGCATATATTTCTGTTGCAAACCTGAGTTGCCTTGTGCTCTTTTTTCACAAAAAAACTTTAGAAAACCGTAGTAGAAAGCGTAGCAAATTTCTTAAGAACTGCGTACTGCCTTAAGGAAATTTGACTTAAGAAAATTTCTTTGCCATTTCTTGTACGTCATTTTATATGGAGTTTTTGCTTTTCTTGAGCTGCATACAGGCCTTTAAAGTTATCAATAATAAAGAGCTTTAAATTTATGACAATACATATTTCGTTTTATTTATTTGGTCACGGCTAGAACATCGCCGCGTACATATGTGTCGCTACTCGCTTGAGAGATGACCCCATGCGACCACTAACGTAAAATTTTTTTGGAGGTAAGTTTTTATTTTTTTCTTTAAGTTTGAAGTCTAAAATATGTTTTTGTTTTTTAAGTTAACAATAATAGAGTACTTTAATATTTTTGATAATACACGCTTCGTCTTTTAATTTTGAAAGCTCTTTTTTCAACACTTTTGTTGGGTTGACTGGGGACCCCATGCGACTAAATGTGTGATGTTCTTTATGCGCCTAATTAAGAGTTAAATGCCATTTAACTTTCGTTGGATTTCAGATCAACTTTATTTAAATATGTCAAACTAGTGGCGACACTTTTTGTGCTCTCATCTGTTCATCTGTTTAAATTGAGTTAGCGGTTCACAGCTGACAACAAGAATTCTTCTTCCTATTTGGCGCTGCAACCGCCTAAGCGATTTTGGCCGAGTTCAACAAAGCACGCCAGTCGTTTCTCTTCTGTTCCAACTGACGCCAATTGGAAATTAAAAGTAAAGCCAAGTCCTTCTCGACCTGGTATTTCCATCGCAGTGGGGGCCTCCCTCTTCCTCTGCTACTACCAGCGGGTTCCGAGTTGAATACTTTCAGAGCTGGAGCGTCGGTGTCCATTTGAACGACATGGCCAAGCCAGAGGAGCCACTGTATTTTAATTCGCTGCACTACGTCCATGTCGTTGTGAAGCTCGTCGCCAACGCGTAAAGGCCCGTAAATCTTCCGCAAAATCTTTCTCTCGAATACTCCAAGAGCCGCCTCATCGGATGTTGTCATTGCCCATGCTTCTGCCATATACATATATATGATGAGTGACTTATAGAGTGTGGTTTTCGTACGTCGAGAGAGGACTTTACTCCTGAATTGCCTACTCAGTCCAAAGTAGCACTTGTTGGCAAGAGTGATTTTGCGTTATATTACATTTTCATTGGCCCCAAATGCGTGCTTTGAAATCAGTCATTTGAAGGTGTTTACACTGCTTGATCCGCATTTGTTTTGACTTCTCATCAATTGAAAAGGAAAGACAAAAACAAAATGAATGTAAACAAACACTACAATTATTATATTTTTAACACATTTTGGACACAAAAAGGCAGTTATTCTTTGTTCAAACTAAAAATGTGTAAAGGTTATGTATAAATTAACAATTTTTATACACAAATTTTCAAGATTTATTCATTTCGTAGTGTTTGTTTTGATTTTGAAAAATTCCAAATGTCAAAGACAAACAAAAGCTTTTGTGGAGCTTTCGTTTATGAGTGAGTTTAACAAAATTGTACGGCAATTGGAGCGCATTTGTTTCGTGATTTTGTTTAAATGCGTTGAAATGCGTCATTCGTATGGAGAAATGCGTGATTTGGCCTCGCATTTCGGATTTCTCGCCCAAATGACGCATTTGGGCTCAATGTAAATGTAATATTAGATTTCAATGCTGACATTATTATCGATGTTAATGCTGGTTCCCAAGTAAACGAAATTCTCTACCTTTTTGAAATTACAACTGTCAACAGTGACGTGGGTGCCAAGGCGCGAATGTGCTGACTGTTTGTTTGATGACAGGAGATACTTCGTCTTGTCCTCGTTTATCACCAGAACTATTCGCTTTGCTTCCTTATCCAACTTGGAAAAGGCAGAACAGAATTCACGGTTTTTGTTACCGATGATGTCGATGTCATCGACATAAGGCAGCAATTGCACGCTCTTGTAGTAGATTGTTCCTGAGTGGTTCAGTTCTGCAGCCCTTATTATCTTCTCCAACATCAGATTAAAAAAGTCACATGAGAGGGAGTCGCTCTGCCTGAAACCCCGTTTTGTGGCGAACGGCTTGGAGAGGTCATTCCCAATTCTGACGGAGCTGGTGGTATTGCTCAACGTCATTTTACGCAGCCGTATCAGTTTTGGGGGGATGCCAAATTCAGACATAGGTGTATAGGCAACTCCTTTTAGTGCTGTTGAAAGCGGCTTTAAATCCTCGCGGGTCTTTTCCAAGATTTGGTGTTTTGTGAATCTTAGTCTATGGTGGATTTGCTAGGTCTAAAATCACACTGATAAGGCCCAATCAGTTCATTGACGGTGGGCTTTAGTCTTTCACACAATACGCTCGACAAAACCTTGTAACCTATGCTTAGAAGGCTGATCCCGCAGTAGTTGGCGTGAATGGCAGGGTCGCCTTTCTTGTGGATTGAGCAAAGCACACTTAAATTCCAGTCATGGGGCATCCGTTCATCTGACCATATTCTGCATAAAGCTAAAGGTACATACTTTCGTTTGCTGCGGCATAGCGTTGATCCGTTTTGTGCGTTGACGGCGTTAAATATTTTGCTGTTACACCCCATGCGTTGTGCCACTCACTGTTTTGTAAACAGAAAACAGCTGTTAAGCATATCCACAAACGTAATTTCAAATGTCAACGCATGAACGCAGAAGAAGAGTAGCGAGTTGGTTTTCTTTCGACGGCAGCTGCGTTAACGCATTCGTAACGACGTCGTCGGTAACAGCTGTCAAACAAATGCCCTTCACTTTAAGAGTTGATGCATGCGCCTTATCAGCTCCTTGTCACCGTACTTGAATAGCTCAGCTGGCAGGCTGTCAGCTCCAGCAGCTTTGTTGGCTTTCAGCCGCGTTATTGCTATTCGTACCTCGTCATAGTCAGGTCAGGAAATGTCGGTTTGTTGAAGAGTGCTCTCTGAGAGCAGGTGTGAGAGTCGAGTAGCGAAAGCGCTGGCTGTCTGTTGTGATTGCAGCTTTTCGAAGTTAAGCTTTCCTTGCATATTTGGGCGCACATTTTTTGCTGCACAGAGGCGGGTGCGTATCTTGGCTGCAACAAGATAGTGGTCCGAGTCGATGTTTGGGCCTCGAAGTGTGCGTACGTCTAAAACACTGGAAGCGTGCCTTCCGTCTATCACAACATGATCGATTTGGTTTCTCGTTTTTCGATCCGGAGACAGGCACGTAGCTTGATGGATCTTTTTATGCTTGAACCTAGTACTGCATACTACCATGTTTCAGGCCCCGGTGAAGTCGATCAGCCTCAATCCGTAGTCGGACGTTTTGTCGTGGAGGCTGAATTTTCAGACGGTGGTTCCAAAGATCCCTTCCTTGCCCACCCTGGCATTGAAGTCGCCAAGCACGATTTTGATATCATGACGGGGGCCGCGCTAGTACGTGCGCTCCAAGCGCTCATAGAAGAGATCTTTGGAAGCCTCATCCTTCAAAAATTCAAAAATTTAGAAAATTGGCTAATTTACATCCAATTACATAATAACAGATATTTTAACAGAAAACAGATCAATATTTGCTTTTATATTAAAATATCAATAATGTAACCGCCATGAAGTTTTGATGCAAATGAACAAGTAGCTGTCAAACTACCAAATTACCGGCAATAGATGGCAAGATATAAGCTCTGATATATATTGCTCTTGAAGAGCAATGAGCGGTCTCCATTGGCTATTTATATTCTAACATATGTATCAGGATATAAACTTTATCCTGTGGTGACGGGCAGTTAGGCTGCGTTCAATTTGAGAAGCAATTTCATTAGTTGCGTTCCTTATCTCCCAGAAATAGTCAAAAAAGTCCGAAGTAGTCAGTTTTAGTCTAAAAAGCGTTCCTTAACTGGAAAATGACAGCAAAAATGAGAGATCAACAGTGAGAGTAACTCTCTTCAGTCCGAAGTAGTCAAAAGAATTATTGCTGGCAAAATCTTGAAAAGTGTCATACTCAACTGAATTCAAATTAACGGAAATTAAAAAAGTGAATTGAAAGTGGAAGGAGGCAAAATATAATTGGTATGGTAAGCGTTTATTGTGCTTGTCCTTGTCTGAATGTGTTTGGTACATACATTTATATTCTTATTTTACGTTAGTTTTGTTGTTGCCATTCTTTGGACTAAACATTTCGTTTTTTGCATTCCTTTACTTCTTCCTGTTATTCTTTTTTAGTGAGCGCATTTTGCTTATGCGCTTGCATTTTGACACTTCTCAGATTTTCGTCCGAAAAGATAAGGAATAGACGGCATGTTGATACGTCTTCAAGAAAACAATGTAGTTATAACTAGATTCTGAAGACCATTTTCCATTTTAACATTTTAGCATGCATAAGCTTAGTATTTTTTTATTTTCACAAAATTCGAATGACAATGCTGAAAAGTTTATCAAAATTTAAACTCAATTGAAATGGAAAAATTTAAAGCAAGGGTCCATTCAAGCAATAAATAAGCGTGTGTGAAAAAGTGCGATAGTATTGAAAAATGAATGGGGAAAATTGAATGTTAATGGCCCGGTAATTTAAACGCAAGGTAAAAGTGTGTTTGCATTGTTCAACTTTGCGTTCAACATTTGCGTTCAACTCAGCGCAGGGTTGCACGAAAAAAAAGTTGAATGGCTAAAAATATCAAAATATGAAAAAATATCAAAATATTCGCCATAAAAAGGTGTTTGCATTGTTCAACTTTGCATTCAACTTTTGGTTGAATGGCCTTTCAACTAATTGCTTTCAACAAAGTTGGTCGCCAGCCAACATTTAGCCATTCAACATTTTTTTCGTGCAACCCTGCGTTGAGTTGAACGCAATTGTTGAACGCAAAGTTGAATAATGCAAACACTGCTTAAGGAAAGAGCTGGTTTCATCATTCATAGATTGAAACTTTTTAAAATTATTTTAGAACGAATTTCCAAAATTTTATTTGTTTACGCTGACGACACACAATCAGGTTTGCCTTTCAATTTCCTCACACACGTTACTTGTCAAAAATCATCAAAGTTTAAAGCCATACGTAGGCTGCATTCAATTTGAGAAGCAATTTTATTCTCAACATGTCGTCTTCAAGAAAACAATGTTTCTAAAGGTGTTCCTACACGATATGTATTTGCATGTGTACATGCTACTTTTTACATATGGAAATGCCAACATATCGTGTAAAGACAAACTAGATGTGCTACTGTACAAAGCAGATGCACGTACATATGAAATAGAAATGTTTCTATTTTCATCTGACACACAGGTAGAATCATCTGAGTTTAGTTTATTTCGTTTTCAAACAACGTATTTTTAAATAGTTAAATAAAGACTGTGAATTGGACAGACATACGCAATTACATATGTATTGAAAAATTCAAATTTACATATGCAAATACATATCGCGTAAGAACACCTTAACTAGCTTCTGAAGACCATTTTCTATTTTAATTCCATTGTATATTAGCATTGCTGAAAAGCTGATCAAAATTGAAAGGGAAAAATTGTTAGTAAGTTGCCATTTGATAGAAAATAAGAAATTTTGACGGATTAAACTAAAAATTTGTCAATTCTCGTGGTGAATACTAACGCCAGAATTTTACCTAGCTCATAGGGCTAGGTAAAATTTGGACAGCATATAAATATGTATGCATAATATTGTTTGGCGGTAATAAAGAGTGAAAATCAAAATGGAAGCTAAAAGAGTACAAAAAAGCGTACACTACTTGTAAGTTGCAAAATAGATATAAATTTGAACAATTTCAGCAACACTTTAAAACAGTGCTTTCGCGCGAGTTTTCCAGCAGAAACTAGCATCTTCCCCTCAAAATGAAATGTCACTTTGCTCTCTCAATTTCTCCTACTTTGGAAGTTTTTTGCGTACGCGAACTCAAAAACGTCAAAGTTTTGGTTAACTTTGAATAATTCACAGCTACGTGAACACTACTATTGACTGTGAATACCTATGACAACAGTTGATGTAACGATCATGAAAATTGACGACTGTTACAACACGCGAACGAACAGGGCTGACAATCAGTCTTTCAGTTGAAAATATGTTAAAAACGCAAGAAATATTTATATTTAATGTTTAAAATTAAATACATATTTTTGGAAACTCAAAGGGCTATTTCATATTTAAGGGCTAAAAAAAGAGCAAGGAGCTAAAAGTAAATTTCTGGCTCCTTTCATATAAACTAATAGTGGGACTAATGAAGCGTAGCAAAGTTGTTGCAAATATCGCATTTATTTATCGCAAATATCGAACACTTGCAGAAAAAGTATGTCAGTAAAGGCTGTTCCCAAATATAATTGGAAACTTTTTTTCACTGATGCGCGGTATTTTGAAAAAATGTGACATTTGTAATCCTGAATTGCGATAGTTCGTTCAGATATCTTTATTCACAACAATGCCGTTTCCCCAAAAATGCCACTTTGCGACATTTCATGAATCGCCCTAATGTGTTGAAAGATATTGATCGGCAGACTGCCGCACATGGGTGTCAGGCATTAACCAAAAATACAAGATCACGCCAGCAAGCCAGAAGCCCGTTATAATCACATTTAGAAAAAAAGTTGGGCGATTTTTACATTAGCCGTTTGTTTACATTTGTACGTTGCTTACAATTTGGTGGTGGCTTTTTACTGGAATTTCGTCATTTTCGCTTGTGACAACGTGTGTACACATAAGGTAAAGAATAATTTAACACGACATGATTTATAGAAGAATTTGTATAATAAAAATGATTATTCATGCGTTCACCAATTACGCGGTTTTCTTCGTTTCCTTCGTTGTTTACTTCTTACAACAAAGTTGGTGTCGAGATTTCGACAGCTAGAAAATTACTTATTTCTTTCTTTCGTTCGCGAGTGATCCTGTGTCTTTCGTCATAATTCGACCTGAACTGTCCTCTAGTTTAAAAACTTGGTACTTGGTGGATACTTTGTAGAAGTAACCATAATGTATTCTTAAGAAAAGTAGTCGTATAAAAGAACGAGTAACGTGAAAACAATTTGATTAATCGTATACCTAAAGAATTTTCCACATTGTTTTTCTTGTAAAAAGAGAAATTAATTGTGCAAAATCATACAAAGTGAAAATATAGTTAGAGAGTCTGGCGAAATTTGCCCAAAAAGTTTAAAAATTAAGCGAAAATCACTGCTGGTTATATATATGTATATTTCCTTATTAATGCCCGTGTCAATAATATACGCAAAAATGAGTGATTCAGGTGACTTTGAACATTTATAGAATAAGTGGAAACGGGACGAAGAAAAGCTTGCAAGTTTTTAATAGGTCGGGAAAATACCTATTGGAAAAGTTTTAAATATCTACCGTAGCAACAAACAGTACCCATAGTATACAAACAAAGCGCATTGTACGGCCATTTTGAATATTTTGGCCTTTTGCTTACCAGCTTGTTTAGTTTTCATTGTGAACAATTAACAAGTCCAGTGTGCCATAACTTTAACGAACGCAATTATATAATATCCTATTTTAAAATTATATGTGTGGACTTATATACATATAAATAGAACAAAGACTTTCCTTTGCCCAAAGTGTAATGTTTACTAAGCAGTGCGATCACATCAAGTTGTATAACACAAAGGTAAAGCGCGTTATTAAAAAAAGACTACTTGTTCATCCATCTACGATGTTTAAAAACGCAAACATATGTGAAGATTCGATTGCGGCAATGATAGTATGCACAAATCAGCAATTGAGAAACGCAGCCAGAGTCCGAATTGCTAGCCAACCGTCGAGAATAAGAGTTTGCGTTTAGATTGACCATTGCAAAGTCACTGCGTGAGTCGTCAGCATAATTAGGCCTATAAGTTATATGCATCGTTATAGTAAAAGATTACAAAACGGTATATAAATCGTGAAGCCTACAGGATCAACTACAATTCAATAGTTACGCTATCCTATTATTGAAACGGTCACATTCATTACCATATAAACAACTAGCTGTTATACTCAGCAACAAACACCTTTGCAAGATGAAGTTGTTAGAGAGCTCGCGCTTTGAAGCCATCAATAACGCTTTGTCAATACAGACAGGCGGGAGTACCATTTTTGGACGTATTGAGAGCTATTCATGCAAAATGGTCGCCGCAGATAAAGCTCTCTACAAGAGGTTTACCGCCGACACGCACGGTGTCGGTCCACATGACTTGCAAGCACTTTCGCCGCCACAAACTTTAGCTGATCTTTCACCAAACTTCCATCGCAACAACAGCCAATCTGGAGATGAAGGGATAATACTTTGTGATACTATCTCTCGCAAGACACTTTTTTACTTGATTGCAACTTTAAATGCTTCGTTTGAGCCAGACTATGACTTTTCCGATGCAAAGGTACAATGCAAATTATAAAACGTTGAGCTAGGTGTATATTTATTTTAGGTTGTATTTCCTATTGGCTTTAAGTGCTAAGTAAAAAAAATTGATCAATTTTTTTTCGTAATCGAAATTGAATTTGATATATGTACATAGATACACTTAGCGTCGTGGGAACCTTATCACGACTAAAAGAAATTTTATAGAATTTTGTAAATTAATAAAAATAAATCTGTTTTTCCAATGTAGTTTAAAACTATGTAAAAAACTAAGAAATTTGCTTCCATATTTTAAACTTTTTTCGCAGCAATGTGGGCATTTTTTTGAGTACACAGTTTTTTTAGCCCATTCAATTTTAGTGTAATAATGGGTGAGATTTACGGCCCTATGCGCGATGGCGACGGCGAATACCGCCGGCTCGAAACCCGCTGGTGGTAGCAGAAGAGGAGAAAGGCCTCCCCTGCGTTGGAAATACAAGGTGGAGTCACTTGTCATCTCCAATTGGCTTCAGTTGGCACAGAAAATAAACGAATAGCGTGCTTTTTTGGACTCGGCCAAAATCGTTTAGGCGGTTACAGCGCCTGTAAAGAATAATGTGCACGATTCAAGTTTCTAGGAATTACCGTGGATTTTTTATAATAAACACAATTTATTATTATATGGAAGAAAATCGCACTACCTTTGGCAAAGAATCTTAAAAATTAACGGTATTCGTACTCAAATTCAATGGGCTACAAAACTACATAATTAAAAAAAAAATTAACACAGAAACATTTTTGGAAGTTTGGAATAAAATTTGTTGAAATTTTGAAAGTTTTGTGCATAGTTTTAATTTAAAACTTTTAAATCTGTTTAAAATTTGATTTTAGTTTACACAAGTGCACATACTTACTCAGTAATATTTAGAAAATGAGAATCAGTGGAAAATAAATTTTTAAATTATGGAGCTACCTATAACCAATTCTTATTAAATTGCATAGAAAAGTTAAATATACATATTCTTTTTTTAAACCGAACTTTACATTTTTATAGATGTTTGGATGTCTGACAGAAATCGCGAGACATTTATATTTTTTATCTGTAAAATAGATAGCAATATAATATGCATTAATTATAGCAATAAAAATTCCTATTTACTCTATTTTTGTCATTAAATGCAAATGTAAGCGCACAAGAATAGACAAATGTAGACAGCTGATTGCCAAAGCGGGCAAAAGTTGAGGGTTGCCCAAGATTTTGCTTCGTTTTGCTTTGCTTTGCTTCAAACGTTTTTTATGTGAGCATACTCATGCACAAGGCACATAAATACAGGTAGAAGCCAAAAAGACGTTGCTCTCATGAGAACCAAACCTTTAAACTTCAACTTGTTTTTCATTTATTTCCTATATTTCGTTATGCTTTGAATGTCATATCGTTGTTTTTTTTTTGAATGTTCGTTAATAACAAATTTTAATTAACATTTGAATTTTTGTAGTGTTGTGCAGTTTATACTTAATGTATGTGTTAAAAATGCAACACCGAAGCGTTGTTTTTTATGTGGTGTTAAATATGAAGCAGATACCATTTAACGTGCCTCAATGTCCTTCGCGTAAAGAGCGTTGCGAAAGCAGCTGTGGGCCAGAGCTGCAGCGAAATGCCTTGCTGTGCGTTAAACATTTTAAAACAACAGATTTCATAAATGCACCGGGAGGTACAGGAAAGGCACGTTTGATGCCAAGTGCTGTTCCTATGACCCTTATGCCGGAAAGTCCCTCCAACAACACTGCAACTCATAAATTAAAAACATAAAACAACATACAAATTAACAAATTTTAACTAAAGAAAAATAAATAAATAGAAACAAAACTTCAAATTTACTCAAAAAAGTCAACCAGCGAAATGTAATTTTTTATTTTTCCTTACACACGCTCATTTTTATTTTTACTCTCCCGAAAACTTTGACTTTTGTAGGTTTGATGTCAATTTGGCTTCTACCTGTTTTTATTGTACCATGTTTTTATTGTACCATGACTCATGCATATGCCTACATCGATCTTATATGTCAAAGAACTATCAAGGAAAGTGAAGAAAGTTGTATGTGAATCAGCCTTTATATAAACATACATTCAATAAGGTTTATGTACAGTTTTTTAAACATTTTATTTTTCGCAAATTTTTTATAAAAATATATGTTTAATTCGAAAATAAAAACCCCAAGAAATCAAAGTTCTAAACCTTTTGCAAAATTTAAGAAAATTCTGCAAATTTTCTTTAAAATATTGCACTTTTTAATTAGTCTTAAGAAATAAATGAGTATGCAATATTTAGCCCATTCAATTTTAGTCCAATAAAAATGCAAATCTGAGGTAGCTAGGACTTACCATTGATTTTTGGCAAATTCTTTTGTTGCAGGTTTTCCCTATATAAAAAAGTTATCGAACATTATTTTTCAAATTAGTTTTTATATTTCTGTATTTTTGCATTGCAGTCTCATGAATTCAGCAAGGAGCCTTCGCTTCAGTGGGTGATGAATTCGGTTCATTCGAATTTATCTGCATTAGCTGGTGATCAGTACCAAGTTTTGCGTCAACCGCTATGGACTGCAGTTGATGATGAAATTAACCTATCTGACTGTGACATTTACAGTTACAATCCCGACTTAAGTTCGGATCCGTTTGGAGAGCCTGGATGTTTGTGGTCATTTAATTACTTTTTTTACAATAAAAAGTTGAAACGTATCGTCTTCTTCACATGCCGCGCCGTAAAGTAAGTCATTGAATAATGCCCAATTTGATAATTGACTAATTATAGTATGCATTTTAGTTCAATTTACGCAGGTGAAACATCCGATTTTTCTATGGAAGATGATGTATATTAAACACATACATACCTACATACTTTGAAAAGCGGTACATCGCAATAAGAAAATATCAACCAACCGACACTTAATAAACTAACAAAAATTGTGTTCGATAACAAAATTAGCCATCACCAACTATCGAAATCAAGTGCGTATGCGAAAATCCTCTACAAAATTAGACGAAAACCAAAAAAGTTAACGGACAGAAAACTAGCCATCACTTGCAAAACCGGAAAAGGTCATACCAGCTGACTTTGTTTATGTTTTGAGTGTAAACAAACAAATTCATGCTGAGCCCATGGAAGAAAAAAGGAAAGAAATTCACATAGCAGGCAGCCAAAAAGCATACATATAAAATACCAAAATTCGAAAGATTCAGTTTTGTTTGTATGCAAAAATTGCAATCATACCCATTAGATAATTTCAGGAGTTAAAAGCCCTTCTGAAGAGTCAAGAGGCCTTCCACTCTAATTTCCTTTCTCCTTTCTTTTTTGTATGGAGTGGCACAAATTGAAGGGCTTCTTCTTTCGGTACCCATGAAAGGCCTTCCAGAAGGGCTTTTATAGGACAGAAGTGCTTTTGGGGGAGTTCTTTTAAAGTTGCTTCTTTAAGTTTTAAAAATCATACATCTTTGAAGTATTTTTGCTTGCGGTTTATATCAAACATGTTTTATTTCAACTTAAAATGTTTATTGAAATGTATTTGTACTGCTAAATAATGGGGCGTAATCTAGTTTCCGTACGAATCGAAAATCATGAAATTTTACTATCATTTTCTATACAAAAATTTTAAATTTTCGATTCGTACGAAATCCAGAATATGCCGCAATATATAAATTTATGCATTCGCGTAAAATGTAATTGGATAAGCCCTTCTGGAAGGCATGCAAGGAAGCACTTTTTTTCAGCCCTTCTTGGGTAGGCCTCTTAGAATGGCTTTACTTAAGAAGGTCTACCTAAATTATCTTCTGGGTAAGATTTTAGATCATATATTTTCGAGATGGATAATTTTTTCCAGCTAAAGTTTTTCCAGCACAAAATGAACGTTTCTCTTGCACCAAAATAAATGTTTGCTCTCTCAATTTTTAAGTGATGGATACTTTTTTGCCGTTATCAAAAGCCAGCTTTGAAAAAAAAAGGAAATTTTTGTGTTGTCGAACACAACTATAAAAAGTACATACGTAGCTGCGAACGGAATTATTAGAAGGACTACGTGTTACTGGGAATAATATACAAATATTTACTATGTACTCCATTGCGTTCTATGATACATGTTATGAAAAATGGATAATTAATATTGGGATTCTATGTAGACCGTTAGATGTGCGTATTCGGATCCTGGAAGGTTATGAAATAATAGTATTTCAAAATTGTATCTTTTAAAGTATATTTATTGGCATAAAGGCAGGTGAGAGCTGCGATGTGAGAATTTGTGCCTTTAAATATACACGATGCCAATAGTTTAGTTTAAACCATTGAAATCATACAAATATATGTATTCAAGTAATTAATCAAGTTGAAATTCTCGATTTTATTAAATGCATGTATCAAGTAAAATCCCAAAAAAATCCAATAATGAATTTCATAAGGCGGCGCATTAAATGTTTTAAATTTGTTGCTCTAATATTCTGTACTCTGCACAGTAATTCAATACAAATTGAGCTATTGAAATGCAAATACAATATGCCGTGGGATTTTAAATGCTTTGTTCTTTTAGAATTAAGATTACACCTTTATAGTTCTACTCTTAGACATAAGAAATACATAGGCTAAAACTCAGATTTTAGTCTACAATTCAAAATATTCACTTTGAACTCAGACAGATATGTAATACTAGTATGTAAAAAAAAAAATAAAAAGCAAACTTGAATTGCAATATTCGTTTTATTTTTAACCTCCATATTTTACACCACATTATGAGGATATTGCGTACATTTTTCCAAAGCTTCTTCAATATTGCACGACGATGCCAATGACTGCAGATACAATTTAAATAAATCAGGGTTGTTGTGCGCCAAACAGAGTACTCCGTACTAAAATGAAATAAATTGGATTATTATTATGTTTATTTCAGTCTATGATGCACATATATCTTACAGACTAGATAACAAAGAATTTTGGATACAGATAAATAAATACATTCCAAATAAAATTTATATATTATTACACAGCAAATTATTTATTTTTATTTATTTATTTACTTCAGTCTTGGAATACAAAATATTCGTACAGACTACACAACACTAAGTACTACAAAATTTAAAAATTAAAACACATGTTAAATACATTAAGTTCATAAGAGCTAAGAGTAAATACATCACTAATAGTAAGGCGCAGAGAAGAATGCTCGCAGATGTGCGAGTAAGGAAGGGCTTGATTGTGTGAAATCAATGTCCAAATCATTGAGTACTAAACGGTTCGAACCGTTTTTGCACTTTTGGATTGGTTCGTCAAACCGGTCTTTTTGGTCTTTGAACCGAAGTTCGGTTCAACGGTTCGAAAAACAAAAAAATAACCCGGAAGTTTAAGTATCAAGTGTCAAGTCAAATAAAAATAATTTGCAAATACCTAACTCACTGTTTATTCGATGGTGAAGAATTCTTTTTTAATATTGCCAGATCATAAAAAGGCAATAATATGACCATCGAAAAAGAAAATAAAGTTAAAAATGGCAACGTCTTGATTATAAAAGGGCAATAAGATGCCCATCGAAAAAGAAGATAAACCTAAGAATGGCGGCGCCTTGCGCTTATTTGCAAATAGTACCACTAATCAATACTTATTTGCGTGATTTAGTTATTTGCAAATAAAAAATTAACTCAGCGTTTGTACGGCAAACTTTACCATTTTGCAAATTGTTATTTGCAAATAATTCGTGCGTATAATCGTAGTAAGAGTCAGCAATAGAATATGATGTATGCAAAGTATTGATATGTCTACTGTAAGATACATGAAAGCATTTGCTGATATTCAGCACCATTCATGAACTCTACTCAGGTCTGATTGCAGGTTGGCTGAGTTACAAATCCATCTACACCGCTTTGTGAAGATGGCTTAAGATCACCAATACCGTTGATAACGTCCTCAGTTGAAATGGTTAGGGAACCAAAATTCAACAAAGGCCCTTATTATGAGCTGCATTCGATTTTCGATCTTCGCTGGCTATCGAAGATCGAAGATCGAAAGTGAAATTCGTATTATGAGCTATGCAGGCGTGTCGAAATTTTCGTTGAGTATCGAATTTTCTGTCGAACAGAATTTTGCTTTCGATGGTGTAACGAAGTGTTAGAAAATTGTGAAAAATGTATGATTTTGTATATGTTTTCTTACATTTTGGCGGCTAGACACTAATTTTAAACAATTTTTATTAATTTCATGCAGTTCTAACATCGTGAATACTAAACACAAGCTCGAAAGGCTGGTTTTACATGTGAAAGAAAATCCCAATGCTCTGTTGGCACGATCTCTGAGAACAAAATCGTAGCGCTGTTGATAGTTTTAAAACATTTTAAATAGATTTGGCTCACAAACGCCTCTTTAGTTGGTCGGAACTTTTTAATGAATCTGTAGACAAATTTCTTAAATATATTTTATATCAAAATATATTCGAAAGACTAATAAACTTAAATGTTTAAGAGAGCATTTGCTACTCCTGACGAATCGTTGAACCAGAACTCGTACTCATTTTACCACGTTTTTATAAAATTGCTTTCTTTTTTACTTCATTTTAATTAGAACAAATTTGCATAAATATGTATAAGCACACTATTTAGTTTGCTCGATTTGTAAACAAAGCTTCTCAGCGGTGAAAAATATACTATTGTGAACAACCTAAACGAGCGAAATTCACAATAGCGCTATTCTTCATCGAATGAGCGCCATAATACCAAATGAAAATTCGTTCGCTCAGCACTTTCGACCACAGTCGAAAATCGAATGCAACTCATAATAGGGGCCGAAGAGTCACTAGGAGAGCAAGTTGACAAAGTTGGCGCAAAAAAACTCAGCGAAGGGGTTTGCCGAGTCGGAGGCTGAATATGCGGAACGACCATTGTAGAAAGCATTTGTTGGAATTGATGAGCAAGATTTTCGGGAATCAATGAAAGGATTCGAGATAATATTAGCTTCAAAGTTTAAGATATAATTTCGGTATAGAAATTTGTTTAGACAATTAAATTCTTTCAGAAAGTACCGGAACTTAAGAAGATGCGCGGAGTCGTTGGATGATTTATACAATTTGCTACATATGATTTTTACATTTTTTACCACGGTAGTTTGTACACCTTCTTAAGAATAGGGATGTACTGCAGGCATAGCTCGTAGACAGTGGTCTTAAAAATACGGTAACAAGAGGTTACATCACTGTCGCGGAGTATATAAGTCCAATCTATATTTGATACGGCACCATTTAAGGAAGAAAAGTCACCCGCTTTATAGTTAAATTTAATACTGCGTTCATCCGGTAATGAATCAAAGTTATAAAACTCCAACTCAAGAGTGAGAGAAACATGATGCATTACATTGTCACTGATAAATACAAGATCCAATAGTCTATTTAGTTGGTTAAAAATACTGTTAATTTGCTGTAAACCAATACTTAAGAAGCTATCAACGACATAAATCTCTGCTGGTGAGCTCACGTTTGATGCTCTAAGAGCGGCAGAATCCCCTCTTGAAGTCCAATTCAGCCGGCTAAAATTGAAATCACCAAGAACACAGATGTGATTATTGCCAACGATATCAGACGCCAATGATACGATGTTATCAGCATGTGCGACGTAAAGGCTTTCGGTACTATTCGGCGGGATGTGTGACGCACATATCGTCGCGTGGGTAAAAGATTGTCGTTAGCGCCATTTTGACGATTTTTAGTTCTAGATGCAGTTATATATTTTGAAATGAGGTCTTTCGATTGGTGTTATCAGTTTTTAGACATCTCTAGTTGCCGAGAACTACAATTTTTTCGATAATTTAGTAAAAATTTCGTTAGTGATGCAGTCAAACTAATCAATATCTTAGAAATGGTGTACTCCATTTTTGTATATCTCCTTTAGTTTCCGAGATATTCAGGGCTATCACGGAATCCATCGTAGAAAATCTACGAATTCGAATGTCTGCTACGAATACGAAAAAATTGCTATCACAGATTCCGAGTGAACTCGAAAATATCGTTGCCAGCTTCGAATGCTGATCAGCTAGTGCAAAGGAAACAATAGATATTTATGTATGCCATTTTGCTAACGCTGTCCCAGCAGCCGCAATGGCCGAGTGAGGAAAGCACTAGACTGCCAATTGAGAGATCCGAGTTCGAGTCTGAGTCGTCGGGCAGCGGAGCTTTTTTTTCTTTTTTTATTAACATTTTTTTATTATTATTTTTTAGTTTAAATTTTATGCTTTTAAAGAGAAAATTTTTTTAAATTAATTTAAAGTTGCATTTTTTAAAATAAATTTATATGATATTAAAGTAATTAGATTTCTTTCCTAAAAGATTGTTAAACTATTATTTCCTCGCTTCAAAAAAACATTCATTAAATAGCGTCTAGCAGATGAATATATGTATGTACATATGTATGTCTTATATATTTGACGTCTACTTTTACACAAATATATGGAATTATATCAAACTATAACAAATATCGAGTATAATAAATTTATTTATTATTAACAATAATGCAGCTTTTCTCCATTTTTTTTAAGATTAAGTGATTTTAAATTTTGTTCCGACAGCATAAACTCGTAGTGTATCTGCTATTCGGATTCTGTGATAGCACGAAAATCGAAGCTACGGTGGATTCTGTGATAGCCCTGATTGAGTAACAAGTGTCTTTAATTTAGTAGATATTTTGATCACATTTTGTCGTATTTCATACAAAGTGGCTGCCGAATTGTGGACAAATGGCGCTTACGACAAAATTTTACCAAAGAGTATCCTTCATAAACTCAAAACTAATTAACAATAAACATTAAAAATTAAATAATTTAGGAGTTTTGTGAACTAGTAACATTTTCAGAGATTTTGGGGAAAATCTATCTTCGCGTGTTTGAGAAATTGTATTCCAAACTTCAATCGCGATTTCCCAAAACCTACCGAAATTAACATAGGACAATCTTTTACCCAGGCGACGATATGTAAAGAACATGGCCGGAGGAGCCGTGAACCCAGACGCAAAGCTGATCTAGGAGTGAGTCGGAATTGTTGAGCGTTACTAGCGGCGCTCTGAATCTCCGTTGTGCCGCTATAAAAATACCACCTCCTCTAGAACATCCCGTATTCTCTGCATCACGGTCTTTGCAAAAAATGTCGAAAAGGTCTGAGTCAAAGATTTCACAATCAAAAAAGCTATCGTTAAGCCACGATTCAACAAAAACGTATATATCATATTCCAAATGAGTAGTTAACATGCGAACCATTTCACATTTGGTTCGAATGCCAAAATATATTGGGTGTAGATTTTCAGATTATTATTTTGATAGTATATTTTCAATTCCTTGGAAGGAACTTTTTCTAACACAGGGTTAGTTATGCCTCTTTCTTAGGAGCTCCGTCTCGTGGAAAAAACCGAAAGGGACGAATCAACACACTCATTCCCGCGACAGCCGGTTCTACGTACCGGAATGACTCGGGTTTTACCCGACCAAGGGCTGTTGTTTCGGCGATCTAACCCCGTCTGGATCGGCGATACCCACCAATCATTATTCGTCCATGGAGCAATACCTTGCAGCCGGATTGCTCCGCATCCTTCTTCTCCGGGCGGGCGTAGAGCCCAACCCCGGACCTGAAATTTACTTCTGCTGTGTTTGCCTGAATCGACTCCACCCGAACTCCACTTCGGTTAGGTGCAACTCCTGCAACGGATGGAGTCACCTAAGAACCTGGCCTTAGGTCTCACCGGGAGTGGACCACAAACTTTGTGGCTCCCTGTTGCTCAAGCCAAATGGCACAATCAGCCTCCACGGCTACCCACTCGCGTAATGCACGGGTGCGACCTAGCACCCGAAGAGCCTGCACGGCCCCCAGAAGCTCCCCTGAGTAACAGCAAACCTCCCAACACACCCCACCCACACAACCTACCGGCCGGTCCCACTCGCGAGCGCGAGCCAACCAGCAGCTACTGGTTGCCCACACCATCTGCTCCGTGTGCCAGAACAGAATATACCGGAATGTGACATCAGTCAAATGCAACACATGCCTTGGCTGGTGCCACTTCCGGCTATGTTCTGGTCTACGCACCACACGCGAGTGGACTACCAACTACAGCGCCCCTTGCTGTAGTGCACCGCCGGCGCAGACAACAACGCCCACATCGCAGCCACCTACCATCAGGCTGCAACAGCAACTGCGTCAGGCGCAACAGGCCCAAGGTAGGCCCCACACTTCCCTCACTCCCGTATCGCGACCAGCCTCCCAAGGCATACGAACGTACTCCAACTTAACTGCAACGGACTCCAGAGCAAGATTGAGGAGATAGCAGTCTTCATGGGTCGGCACGGCATATTGATAGCTGCGGTCCAAGAAACGAAGTTGCACAGCAACTCAACTTTGTTGGGTTGCGCCGCCTACAATGTGCCCCGTAAAGATCGCGAGCGAGATAATGGTGGAGGAGTAGCGTTCATTCTACACCACACAGTGCAGTATCGGCTAATCGAAGAAGACATCGACCCAAGGGACACTACCCTAGAATGTCAGGGCATAGCTTTCCGGTCCGGCGATGTCGAGCTCGAAATATTTAACGTGTACATACCCCCTGTCACCTGCTGCCCGGCTGGATATCTCCTTGACATAGGTGCGCTACTCAGAGGCGAAAACCGACTGGTAGGTGGTAGGTGGTAGGTGACTTCAATGCGCACCACGATCTTTGGCACTCAAGCCTGGCCAATGATCGGAGGGGAAACATTTTGGCTGAGCAGATAGACGATTCGACATTCTGCACCATGAACGACGACGCCCCCACCAGGATTGTGGGCAGCTGCAGCAGCTCGCCAGACCTAACAATTGCTAGCGCTGGTCTGATAAATAGCATATCATGGCGACCTATGCTATCGTTAGCATCAGACCATCTGCCCATAATCATCTCGATCAATAAGCCCACCGACTTTTCTCCCGCGGATCACCGAACCTACACCAACTTTAACAAAGCTGATTGGAACGGCTTCGCGGAAGTTACCGAGAGCAGCTTCGCCGCCCTCCCCACACCCACAGACACACATGCTGGCGAACGCCAGTTCCGCAGGGTAGTCACTGCCGCAGCAGCTCGCTTCATACCGTCCGGACGCATCGCGGAAGTCCGGCCAAATTTCCCGGCTGAAGCAGCTGTTCTAGCAAATGAGCGTGACCACCTACGCCAGGTCGACCCCGGGGACCCTCGCTTGAGGGACCTTAATTTGGAGATTCGGCAACTGGTAAATCAACATAAGCGGAAAAAGTGGGAAGAGCACTTGAAGGCCTGTAACTTCACCTCTGGTGTGAGTAAGCTCTGGTCAACCGTGAGGTCCTTGTCCAACCCGACGAAGCGTGATGACAGAGTGGAAATCTCATTCGAAGGTCACGCCTCATTGGACCCGAAGAAATGCGCGAACTATTTTAGTCGGCAATTCACACTGCATCCTTCGGTAGACAAGGCCAAACGTCGAGTGACCAGGAGGCTGCACAAACTGCCCAAAAACAGTGCAGTGAAGAGAAGGGGGCCATCGGGAAGGTGGTCCCACTGCTGAAACCGGGAAAGCCCGCCAACAGAGGAGACTCTTATCGCCCGATAACGCTCCTTTCCCCGGTCGCGAAGTCACTTGAGGCCCTGCTGCTCCCATACTTCACCTGCCACCTAACCCCAGCGAAACATCAGCATGGCTTCCGTAAAGTGCACAGCACAACAACAGCACTTAACGCCATAAACACCCAGATAACTCGTGGCCTAAATCGCAACCGCTCCTGTGAGAGAACTGTCCTAGTAGCGTTGGACTTGTCAAAGGCGTTTGACACCGTCTGCCATTCCACGCTGCTAGAAGACATTGAGGCCTCGTCTCTCCCACAGGGACTGAAGCGATGGTCGGCGAATTATATGAGTGGTCGACAATCATCAGTAATCTTCAGAGATCAAACCTCGAAACCAAGAAGAGTAAAACAAGGGGTTCCACAAGGTGGTGTTCTCTCCCCCTTACTTTTTAACTTCTACATCTCGAAACTCCCCCAGCCTCCTGAAGGAGTTTCCCTGATCTCGTACGCTGATGATTGTTCGATTTTGGCGTCCGGGAATGGAATTGATGACCTCTGCTCAAAAGTAAACGGTTATCTCTCCAGCCTTTCTCGCTTCTTCACTGCAAGGAGCCTAACCCTCTCCCCAACGAAATCAACGGCGACCCTCTTCACCACCTAGACGAAGGAGGTCAGGCTAGAATTAGGCATTCACGTCGACGGCACACCTATACCGACGGTGAACAACCCAAAAATTTTAGGGGTTACCTTTGATAGCCTGCTCTCCTTCTCCGCGCACACAACCGCAGTTGTCAACATAGTACAGAGCCGCTACAAGGTCCTCAAGTCGCTCGCCGGAGCACTTGGGGCAAAGACAAGGAAACGTTGCTGGCAACATACACGGCAATTGGCCGGCCGGTTCTAAATTATGCAGCGCCTGTTTGGTCACCGGGGACTAGTTGGACGCAGTGGACGAAGCTACAGACTTGTCAGAACGCCGCACTCCGGACAGCGACTGGGTGCCTTCTGATGACGCCTGAGCACCACCTACACAGCGAGGCCCAAGTGCTCCCCGTACGGGAACACAATAAATTGCTCAGTAAGCAGTTTCTGGTGGGGTGTCACAGAAGTGAACACCCTAACAGACCACTGCTGGAGGAGGAGCCTCCGCTCAGGCACGTCAGGGGGCACCTATTCGTGTACAAGGACGCAGTCCAGACCTACACAGACCAACCACTGGACCCAATGACGTACAGACAAGCGATTAACGACATTCATAGGGAGTCAGTCTCCACCTACCTCGACTCCAGGCCTAGGAATGTCGTTATCGGAGCCCAATCACCACCTGTGGAAGAGACGGAGCGTCAATTACCTAGAGAGACCCGCGTTACTCTGGCTCAGTTACGGTCTGGATATTGTAGCCGCCTAAACAGCTACCTGTCCAGACTCGACCCAAACATCCCAAATGAGTGCCCGGCATGTGGAGACTCCCCCCACGACACCAACCACCTCTTCACATGCCAGCTCAATCCGACTCAACTAACACCCCTCTCCCTTTGGTCCGACCCCATCGAAACAGCTCGTTTCCTGGGCCTACCGTTAGTTGAGCTCGACGATAATGATTGAAAAGTTGACCCGAAACAGGCGGGGCTTAGTAGTGCCGCTACAACAACAACAACAATCAACACACTCGTAGGCCAAATGTCCGCCTTAAGCGGTTTTTCGTAGCAGCAATCCAGAATCCCCAGAATTAACAATAAAGATTGGGGCGAATGAAAAATAGTTCCTTTTAGCAATATCAACGTAAAACGGTAGATGGAACCGACGGGCTCTATGGGGAATATAGAAAGCGATCTGTTCAAGAAGAGCAGGGCAGTCAATCCTGCCAGAGATAATATCAGAAGCAAACATTAGTGACAGTACTGTTTCCTACTTTCTAGAGAGTTCTGTCTAATAAGTATGCAGCGAGCACTATAAGATGGAATGGGATCGGAGAAGTTAAGCGGTTGAAGAGCAAACTGAATAAATTTCTTTTGAACTTTTTCGATTTTACTGCAATGACAACTATAAATAGGGTTCCTAATAATTGAGGCATATTCTAATTTTGAGCGAACCAACGAATTGAAAAGGATCTTCCCGGTATAGGGGTCCCTGAAATCTTTAGCATATCTGCGTATAAAAGCTAGGTTACTAAAAGCCTTCGGAAGCAAATAGAAAACCTGATTTACAAACGTAAAGCGATGATTAAAAACAACCACCAGGTCATTAAAATCTCTAACTATGTCAAGCTGATTATTAGAAATTTTATCTGGGGAGGGTAGTATTTGTTGAGTCATTCAATTGAAAAGAGGAAAACGGCATACATTTAAATATGCCCTAATTATCTCTATTTCAGTAGTAACCTGTTTTTAATGATTACATTCCATTAACCTGTGGGAAAATATTAAAAAAATCAAAAGAAGTTTTAATTTTTTTCTATGGAAACTTGTTTTATGCATAATCAGCCCTATTCTGCATTTCGACTCGAATCGAAATTTTCTCCGTTTTACAAGTTGGTATTCTGCGTTCCGTTTCGTTACGACCAATCTTCGAAATTTACGATTATACCTATTCTACATTTCATTCGTAGTTACGTTTTTCTAAGTTGCAAATTTGTTGACGGAGAACGTTTCGATTGTTATTTTCGTAGGTTTAAATATTAAAATTTTATAAAAAAAAATAAGTAAAATATACTGTGCATGCTTGTAAGTCATCATAAATGAAATTTCTCGATTTCTGTGTGTTTCGCGAGCAGCAATACGAAAAATTGGCTCAGATAATGACAACCAAAAGGGATATTGCGCGGGGTTTTCAAAGAGGAAGTCCAGGCATTTTTGTTTTCATTATCTATAAATAAGACTGTGAAATCCACTGAATACAATTTATTTTTTTATATAACATTAATAGATTTATGTACAAACATGCGTACATAAAATGTGGAGTTACATAAAAAATATGTATGTTTTTATTATTGTACTCGTTTTTACTAACTTTTTAAAACGAGGTGCGAATCATGTCTCGAATACGATTTGCTATGGAAGGATAAACTTTGTGCTTCCCCTCTTTCTGACGGTTTTCAAAATCGAATTCATTTGCGTTCAAATCTTCCACTCTGTACTAAACTCAAATGTTGAGGAGTGCTCAAACAACGTTGATAATTACACTGGCTTTGAGCAGTGAATAATGCAGTTCAAGATGAATTTCTTTTAATTCTTCACTCATCTGAAAAGGATCAAAATGTCCCTAAATCTCCGCCTTTCAACTTTCGCATCAGCAATCAGGGACTCGTTCTGCTCTTCAAGCAATAGAATTATGTTTCCACTTACATAAATGACAAACAAACGAAATTTTATTTTTTAATTAAAACGAGTTAGATATATTTAGTTATTTTCAAATATTTACAAATTTTAACTTCATAAGCTGCTATAGTTTGGTGGCAATTATTTCTTTTGATTTGTTTCGATTTCACACATTCCTAGATTTAGAAGATGTTTTTGCTTTTCCTCTTCTTCTTTCGATTCGAATTTGTAGTCATTTTTCAAGAATTGTCTTTTATTCTGTTGAGTCGCCGTAAGCCTGGACCGCCATGATTCTGGTGGTTCATTTAACGGTGGTAATTTTAATTTTATCCCTGGTGTCTCCGAATGACTTCACTTGACGATTTTTACCCATAACTCGACTCCAGCGCCACCTTGCAGCTATTTTATTGCAATAGTATTGCCTCTGCCGTTATAAATAAATTTCTCAAATATGAGCCAAATTGGATAAGAACTACGATTTTTAGTAATAACTCGACTACAGCACCACCTGGCGTCTTACGTTGATAACCTAAATTTTCATTAAAATCGTTTCGGTCGTTTAGGAGGTGTTCACTCACAAACATACGTACCGAAGAATTATCAGGCAGGTTCTGCAATTCACTTCCGAGTGAATATCAACCCCTGCTTATTTGAATTCAAAGCGCCTTCTTTTGACTGACAATACGCACATAACATGCCGAAGCGGAACAATCAAAACGATTGCTGAAAACAAAACGGCTCATTTTTTTTTCAAACAGCTGTGATGGCCGGACAATCCAGAAAAGCCAGGGTAGTCAAAAAAGGTAGTGTGTACATATCTCAAAAACTTGTTAGATGTGCGGATGGATTTATTATTTCCTTTGGTACTTGTGAGTAAGTACACTTTGTCAGTTTCTGACGACTGTGCTTGAGTCTTTTAGCGATTGCAAATTCTGGTAATTCTCCAAATTCTTATTTGCATATACAAAATACGATAGTTTTTATAAAACAACGACACGTTTCTTCTACGTTATTCCCATCGGATACGAAATATGGCAAGTATGATGGCATCTTGAACATTCGACGTCCAGTCGTCCAAAACATATGAAATTTGAGCTTCCGGATTTTGATGAGTGAAGATGACATCCAACATTTGAATGATGTGACGATTGCCTTTGAAGGCACTTTAATGATAGGATTAGCTTAGGGATCCCTGTCCCTTTTAACTTGGCGTGATAGTATTGACAACCATGTTACAAACAACAACAAAACAAAAAAACAAAAAAAGACGAACAGGCAATTCGAAAATGCCCACTTCCAGTGCGTGCAATGAGCGCAAGCAATACAAGTAAAAACGGCAAAGAAAAAAAAATAAATAAAAGAAAAAAAATAACAAAAATCAAGCAAATACTGGGGTCCCTGGTGGAATACATACATACACTTACACTTACATAACCTCACTTTTTTGGTAGCCCCATTTCGGCAATGCATATAAATGTAGTAAAAAAAGGGGAGCATTTTAGGACCATTTTAACGCCCTTTTGAATACTATTTTTAAAAAGTATGTATTAAAGAATTATTTTACCAAAACAACGTTAAAGATAATAAACAATAGTTGTGTTAGGTTTACCTATTTCTAGTAATATCCAGAAAAATTGGTACGAATTTTCATGTTTTGGCGTTTTCGTACGCAAAAACTTATTGAGAGAGCGAAACAGCTGAAGTTCAAAGTTTTTACTGCATTTTTAATGGATTAATTTTTACTTGTAACTTTCTGGATGCAATTTAAACTAATAAGGAAAGAATTTTTGGGTTTTTATTATTGAAATTGACCAAATAAACCAATTTAAATATAAAATATATTGTTTTATTAGGAATTTGCTGCGAATAAAGAACCAATTTAGCAGCTGTTCATGAAACTTGATAATTATTACTAGATTTGCGTTCACGTACTTTTTTGGATATTTTTTCTTTGAGAGCGAATTCGCAGAAATTATGTTACTGGAGAGTTGCTGGCGAGTTACTGAATAATTTTTTAAACAAACACAACTACTCTTAGTAAATTTTTCTTCTTTTTAAAAGACCGATTACACTGGACCACAAATTTCAACTTTTTCTTTTTACCAGAAACGCCGTTATGAAATTCTTATGTAAAATCACCCCCTGATTCCGAAAATCAAGGTTATTTTTAATTCTATGGTACCGTTTTTGAGATATTTGCAATTTACCGTTTTTGCAAAAAAAAAAAAAATTGGGTCCACTTTATCATATATATCTCAAGAACGAATTAAGCAATTTTCTATAAACTGTGCATACAACACTTTTTGCTAGGCCCTGTAGATTCAAAGATAACGAACAATCATTACCGATTTTTTCAATTCTTTTTGTAAAAATATAAAAAAAATTGTACTTTGCGGGGAAGGATCTCGAAAACCTTTTATTATATTACAAAAAAAATAAGGTATCATCGAAGAAAATCGATGCAAAACTACGTAAGTTATAAGCGATCAAATAAAAATACCCAGGTTGCGCAATTTCAACGTATACCTCAAAACGTATGTATGGTATAAAGAAGAGTGAAATATCTAGCTATGCTCTGTTTCTATTGAGTTAAAAGTTCAATTTATGAATGAAATTACCCATATTTTTAATTTTTTTTTAAATTTATTTATGTTTATACTATATTCTAACAATCTTTATCTTAATTTGATTTTACTATGTTGTCGAAATAATTATGTGTTCTACTTTGACGCTTATTCAGTTTAGGATCGGTTTCTCTTATGAGAAACCAGCAGTAATCACCCATCATTGCGACGTCCCAGAATCCTTGATATCGATTCTCAATTAATTTCATTTGCTGATGAAACCTTTCGCCATGTTCATCACTTTCGTCGCCAAGATTTGCCGGAAAAAAGCTCAAATGTGAGTGGAGAAAGTGAATTTTTAAAGACATATTTACGCCCATTTTCGCATAATTATTGATTAGGTCGTTCACTATCTGCTCGTCGTTAGGGCTTTTGTGTCTACCGAGAAAAGAAGCAACGACCTTTTCAAAGGATTCCCACGCTGCTGCCTCAACTGATGAGAGTAGTCCTTTGAATTGATTATTGTTGATCAACTTTCTTATTTGTGGCTTGAGAAATATCTGGAAAAACTGTTTTCAAATAGTCGAATGCTTCGCCTTCTTTGTCCAAAGCCTTAAAAAAGTTTTTAATGAGACCGAGCTTGATGTGTAAGGGTGGAAGTATGATTTTCTCTTTCTTGACAAGAGGGGTGTATTTGATGTTATCCACACCAACGGTAAACTCGACTCTTTCCGGCCAATCCTTTCTGACGTAGTGGTCCTTACGAGCTCGGCTATCCCAAAAACGGTAAATTGCAAATATCTCAAAAACGGTACCATAAAATTAAAAATAACCTTGATTTTCGGAATCAGGGGGTGATTTTACATACGAATTTCATAACGGCGTCTCTGGTAAATTTTGGCCGTCGACCAGTGTTATTTATGAATTATAAAAGGATTTTCGTAATTTTATTTGTAAGCAGCCTCTAGTAGCTGAACAGGCACAACCTCCATAACCTATTAAACAAGAAACGCACTTTTACTGACCATTTTATTAACAACCTGGCCAATTGAATAAACTGACCTGGAACTTGCAGCCAAAAATCGCACTTATATCGCAGCTTCTCGCTGAGATAAAAAGCACAATTCACAAATCTGTGGAAGGTAAACATAATTAGTCTTTATTTGCCACTTGGCATAAATACTTAAAATTGGTTACCTAAATTTGTAGCCAAAGTCCGGAAAACTTCCGAAAAATCGCAAAATTAAAAGCTGTTGAATAAACACAAAAATCACAATTTTTGCAAAAAATATTAAATGGAAAAGTCACAACTAAACAGAAATGTCAAAGACAGTGATGTTGACTCTTACGTTTTCAGCACAATACCAAAAAGGAGTTTTTCTAGTGTAGTTTTTGTTCAAGAGGGCGTCATTCTGAACGGGGCTACCGAATTTGTCAAAATTACAACAAACAACCCCCAACTGACATCACCTTATTTTTATTTCACCATGCTGGGGTCGGCCTCCTCTGAGGATTGAGTTATTTGTCTATTTTTGCTTCATTAATGAAGTTACACAGCTTTTTAAGAGCTGCAGTGTCATTTTTCTTAAAAAAATCTTTTAAAGTACTCTGGTTTTTCACTGCATTGTACTTATCCCGAATACAATTATACCTTCTGCAAGCGAAGATCGCGTGGTCATAATTATCAATTGTTTGACATACCTCACAAAGATTCGAGTTTACTGCCCTGATTCTATGTATGCTCTGTCAAATGTGTGACCGGTTAGTAGTCTATTAACAATTTTTTATCTCTTTAACTTCCAAAGGCGAATTGTGGTACCATGGTTTATTCGGGATGTTGGGGAAAAGTTCTGCCAGATTTCTACGTTTTTCCACTCCTCTCTTAATAACATATTAGTTTGTCGTAAGGCCTCTTCAGGGGTAAGTTGAACATCTAGAGGCGCGCCCACATTGACCGCCTGCTTCGCTGTGTTATCAGCGATTTCGTTTATATTAATACCTACATGTCCAGGACTCCAGACAATTTCACATAGGATGCTGTTCTCATTGAGAGTAGAGTGGATTTTTGCAACTATATAATTTTTAGATTCATTTTTGTCGATAAGATATCAGGAAGTCGGGCTGTCAGTGAAAATTACTATGCTGTTAAGCTTGTCCTCAACAGCAATATCAATTGCTGTTGCGATGGCCCACAGTTCACTGAAGACTGACGAGGTTGCAAAGCCGATACTGAAAAAGAATCTTTGTTTGAGGGTGGCATTGTAAGTACCACATCCCATGGTCCTTTCTCCCCCAGATGCATCAGTTGCAAATATGGTAAATTTTTTTTCCTTACAGTTATTGATGATCCTTCTATATTCGGAGATTAGCTGTTCTTTAGAGGTTTCGACTTTCTTGCCTGGCAGCGTGTTACCTATGATTTTTAAATCCTTGTTCCTTTTAAATAAAAAATTCGTGCTTACCTTGTCGAGAATCTGCCTGAATTGATAGTAGTTAGACGAGTAGCAGGAATTTACACGTTTGTGTGTTGTTACACTGTTGTACACAGCAGTGTTAATAGTTTTTAATTTTATTAGCTCGCGACATGTTAGGAGTTTTTCCCTTTCATTAGCCACAAATTCGTTTGCTAGCATATAAATATTATGCGTTGGTGTAGATGGCGTTAAACCTAAACATCTTCTTAACGTACCATTCTGAAGAACTCTGATTTTATTCTCTATGGATTTGGGCAGATCATGCGTTGTGGATCTCGCCTCTTCGAGTTTTGACCTAACAAGACTTTTATAAAGGTTTATCGCATTTTTAGGTGTTAAACCCGCTTTAACGGTGGTTATACATTTTACCAGTTTTACATTGCTTGCAGCTTTCTCTATTAGGTTTTTAAAGTGAGGTACAACTGTAAGAGCTGATGTTAATGTCCTACCAATAAATTTTATCTGATCTACCTGTTCAATTGCATGATTGTTTAATTGAATTCTGATTTGTTTCTTACCGCCTTTAGCGAAATAAATACCTTTGGTTTTGAGTGTGTTAATTGTAAGATTTAAATCAGAGCATTTCTCAGCAAATGCCTTTGGTTTTAGTTCAAGTTTACATTCCAATATTTGAAAATCCTTTTCATAGACCTATATGAGGAAGTCATCTGCGAACTGAAAGACATCCGTGGAGTAGTCCTCAATTTCGTGCAAACCTTTCGTGAAGAGATTAAAGAGAAGAGGTGAGAGGCAACTGCCTTGGGGAAGGCCATTGTTGAAAGAGAATGTACTTTTTCCAGGTTTAAGTATTCTTTTTTGCAAGAAAGCCCTAATACAATATATGTACTTATCATTCAGTTTGATTTCTTCAAGAGAATTTACCAGTGATGACGTAGGAACACAGTTGTAAGCGTTGCTGATGTCGATGGCAATGGCTGCCACCTTCAGACCCCTTTCCTTATACACTGCTATATTATGTAGAATTTCGTTAAGGCACATAGATGAGGACCTACCTTTGCGATATGCAAAGCTTCTGTTCGGGAGGAGATGATTCTGCGCAAGCCAAGGGTCAATTCTTTCTTTGATCATCAGATTTATTAACTTGAGAAGAATAGGAATTAGTGAGATTGGCCTATAGTTTTTGTTATCATTAGCTTCCTTGTCACATTTTGCAATTGGAATTACCTTAATGATTCTCCACTGTTCGTCTAGTTGGCAATTTTGAAAAGATTCATTTAGCGCTTTTAGTAAGTTTGTTTTGGCACTTTCAGATAGGGCTCGAATCATCTCATAAGTGATTTTGTCATGTCCCCGGCCGATCTTTTATTTTTGTTTTTGAGTATTTTATTGAGTTCATCTATGTTGAACTCGGGAACTAAGGTGTTATTCTGAGCGTTGCGCTCAGGGGTTAAGATAGGGGTCTGGACGTCAGTTATCTGATTTCTTAGGTGTTGAAGGAACAGATTGTCCCATTCTTCCTCCCATGGCCCGTTTTTAGTTTGTTTTTTGTACCCTTTAAATTAATAACAAACCTCCACGCCTCCTTGGAGTTAGGATGCTTGTTAAGCAACTCGCCGCTGTTCTCAAAATTTCTTTTTTTTTGCCTTTTGGACCTCGTTTTTCCCATATTTCTTTGAGTTCTAACGCTTTTTTGAAATTATCTACAGTCGGAGAGCAGTTGCATTTTTTGGTAGTCGCTACATAGAGTCTGAAATGTCTGTTTAGGTCATCGTGCCACCATGCCTTAGGAGTCCTACCATTTAGAGTCACTGTTGTCCCGGTTACATCAGATGATTTAGGCTCCAGGTAGGGTTGCCAGATTTTTTATGCGCGAAATCAGTACGTTGGACTTGTTCGTGCTAAAGAAATCAGTACTTTTCAGTACATTTTTATTCAAAGCGAAATTATGAATGTAAGTAACAGATAATACGCCAGAGTACTTGCTTTTAACAATATTTTGGTATATAAATAAAATATAATTCATAAAAATAAAAGTGTTATTCATTTTAACATGAGTGTACACATCATAATAAATAATTTTATATTTATGACATTTTTAAGAAGCAATAATGAGATCATTTCCATCTTCAGTGTTTAAATAGTCAGTGAATTCTATATAAGCTATTTTAAAATTACTTTTAATTTGAAGTTCACTTTAAAAAATTTTAATTAGAAGCCGGCTTCTCTCTTTCCGCAAGGCCGCAAACTTTATACTTAAGATCCTCTCAGTTGCTTCGTTTGAGTATGGTGTTACAAAAAAAAAAACACAAAATTACATATTTTTTCAAACTGGAAAAGTACCACTATTTAATGACTTCATCTATATTTCGGTAGAATTCGGTAAAAAGAGTATCTAACTCTATGTCTTTTATGAAAAAACTATTTTACAATGTCAATAAATTGTGAAAAAAGAATTATAAGTTATAGGCAAAAGCCATTCGATTATTTAAATTTGTTATTAAACTTCTTCTTTTTAAATAATTTAAGCTCCATCATAATAACGCAACTGGTATGCAACGCCTCGGCGATATGCCCATAAAACGATTGATCTTTTTGTTGTATTAATTTCTTGGGTATATCAAACATTATCTGAAACATGTATACCATAATTAAATTATTTTCTTCTTACTTTTTACAGTACAGTTTAAAGAAGTTCCAACGTTATGTAAAAACCTTAAGAAAATCTTAAAGTATTTTGTTTAAATTGAAAATTCAGTACAAATCAGTACAAATTTTGTAAAATCAGGACATAAGCGTACTGATTGAAGAAATGAATAAAATCAGTACAAGAGTTTAAAAATCAGTACTGTACTGATAAAAACAGTACGTCTGGCAACCGTAGCTCCAGGTGAATTGAATTTAAAGAAGACAAAAGTGGAGTCGATGCTCAAGGAGATAGGGAAGTGGTGACTTCCCCCAAGACGGCATTGTAGAACATCCCAGCTAGTATCAGTTAAGATGTTTGTAAATGTAAGATCTAATACTGAGCCTTTGTTGATATCATTTATATTTGGTCTGAAGGTGACAGCGCCCTTGTTAAGGCTTTTCAAGGTCGAAGTGTCTGTAAAGGTACTGAGCCATCTTCCTCTAGGTGACTCCCAGGTGTCACCCCATTTTTGCGGGCGGGCATTGAAGTCTCCCATGATTACAACGTTTTCGTAATTCTCCAGCATGTTAAAAATATTAGTAATGACTGCTTTGAAGGTGTTTGCGGACATTGAGGGTTCGCAATACACAGAACAAATTACAAGATTACGAGTGAGGTTTTTTGTCTGAACAATGCAAATATCATGATCCGAGACGAAATTAATTTTCTTAAATTTAATGGACTTGTGAAGTGCAATCGCTACACCCCCGTACCCCTGATGGGTCCTTTTTTATCAATCAAATTAAAATTTAACAAGTTTTTTTTTCTCCAGTGTCATCATGTGAGAAAACCTCACTTAGACACAGTATTTGAAAGTCTTTGCTGTTCACAAAGAACTCTAAGTTGTTGGCACTTTTCTTCAAAGATTGCACATTATATTGCAATATTTTCATCATGATACCGTAAGCTCTCCTCTTCGCCATTATCCTTATTTTCTAAACACAAGAAATGGTGTCTTAGTCTGTCATTAAAGTGGACAAAAGCATTAACTCCTG
>NW_023458557.1:67641347-67662134 GCF_013731165.1 Rhagoletis pomonella
GGACAAAAGCATTAACTCCTGCTGGGAAGTTAATTTTTCTGAAGGCACCCCTGGCGAATTTAGTCATTTCAGAAGTAATTTTTCCGATTTCAGAGACAATGTGTTGGTTAGTTTGGCTGAAAGCCACGCCGTAAGTTTGTGACCCATTTTGAGCTCTCCTTTGTACAGGTGGTGCTTGCAGACTTTTGCGATTATTAACTACTCTTAGTCTAAAACTTTTGGCAGCTCTTGAAAATGTAGCTGGGGTTAGAATCTTATTTATTTCATCTTGATTATTCCTAGTCTGAAAGGGTTCATTAACTAGAGGTGGAAAATGCTCATCGCTTAAAATCTCAAACATATTTGATGACCTATTTTAGTTTGTTTCTTAAGGGTCATAATTTTATTAATCTGTGTTTCTTTTTCCCAAACAGGACACTTTAGTCTATTGAAGGCATTGTGGGTGCCATCCCCGCATAAGACACATTTTACGCTTTCGCACATATTAGTGCACTCAGTTTTTCCGCATTTGAGACATCTTTTTTGGGATCTGCATCCCTTTTGTGTGTGACCTAATCGTCCACACTTGTAGCACTGCCTCAGTAATGGTAAAAAATTGTCTACCTCTAAGATAGTATAATCAAGGATTACTTCTTTACTCTTCTGTCGCCTTCACCGCTCTCTTTTCTCGTAAACCTAACAACTGACGTAACTTTGATTGCCGATCTCAAATCTTCCTTTATATTCAATTCAGAGTATTCTACGGGAATTCCTCTTATGACCCCATAGGTCTCAATGTAGTTCCTAGATATAAAAGTTTTTATATTAATACTCCTAAAAATGTCGTTTTTAACGCATCTGTTTGCATATGCTACCTTCTCGAAAAAAACTTTGATCTTGGACCACAAATAGAGTCCATTACGTACTTTCTTGTTATGAACCGACTCAGCTTGTGATGTATCAAACAAGACACAAGTTTGCCTTTGTGGTTCGCTGGGTAGAGTAATACTTCCTTTATTGTACCTTCTTTGTTGTCACAGTTTTCGCCCTGTGAGACATTGTGGGCTGCATTTTTACCAACATCTGTCCTAATACTGTCCGTTTTGTTCTGTAAATTTATACTTTTAGTTGCTGTCTGACCTACATTGTCACTTATTAAAGGATTCGCTGTACCACTATTGTCTTGTCTTAATAAAATGTCTTCTTCCATGGATAAATCAAGCCACGTGCTTTCAGTCTCGCCCAAAGAATTTTTTTTTTTTACTTTTATGTTTGAATTCGAATGGCAGCTCCTTTTCGGACTCACCATCGTTTTCACCCTCGTGGTTATCATTTGACGCCATGGCGTCACCTAACACGTTATGAACACGTTTCACCCCGCTTGCAGGAGTACAATATCTATTCACGAGAAAACCAGTAAAAGTAAAAGCGCACAATGCAGCTTACCTTCGAGTTCTCCAAAAAATATCACTGCCGTTCACAGAATGACACTGCCCACTGCTTAAAAAAGGATTTCAAAGAAATTAATTTTTGATAATGTACAAGAATAATTATGGTTTCCAATAGAGTTGTCAAACTATCGATAGCACTATCGATAGTATCGATAGTTTCAATTTTTTAGACTATCAATACTCATTGATAGTTTTTTCTTATACTATCAAAAATATCGATAGTTTAGTAGGACTATCGATCATCTCTCCCAATTTTTTTTAAATTGTACATACATATGTTAATCGCAAATCCTGTTTTGTTTGTATAACTAGTGTTGTTTTTGAACTTTCTAAAAAGAGAAGTATTTTGGCTAAGCAGTTTCTTAATTTTGAATGATTATAACTTTTATAAGATAATATTTACTTCACTATGATCCTGTAAAAACGAAGCAACCTAACTGATTTAGCGATAGCGCTATCGATAGTTTTGTTTTTTTCGAGACTATCGTGAATATTGATAGTTTTTCTGAAAACTATCAAAACTATCGATGGTGTGACTATCGATAGTTTGACACCTCTAGTTTCCAAATTGCTCAGAGAAAGTTCGTCCGTCTTCTTTGCTAGCTCAACCGGAAGTGAAACGGCTAATTTTGATTGACCAAAAGTTAACTGGTTTGAATTCGTTCCATACATTGGCTTTTTCGCCGCATTGAAAGTTGGGGATATCTATCAGTATGCGGCAATGCATGCGTTGTCAATGTGGCGTCTTCTATTACAAAGCACAGAGTCAACTTCGATGCCACTCAAAAGCATCCCTCGATGCAGAAAAGAATTTCTATCTGGCGGGGCCTTTAATTATTGAATCATGGGCTCGCTTGAAATACATACATGTGGATATATCGCGCAATACACCAACTTGATCGTACCCGAATAAATAGTTAGAAATCCCACCCAACTACAAACTAGAAAGTTTAATTGATTGTTTCTGTGTTAAGACAGGGTGTATTCCAAAACGTCAAAATACAAAGCATCAGTGTCTTTTATTTCTAACAGCACTTGGAGAAAAGGTCTAATTTGCGCAACCTAGTTAAAAACTAGCATCTAACCTTGGTTGCGCACATTTGGAATTACAATCTACTGAGGTTTAGAAATAAAAGATACTGATGCTTTGTATTTTGACGTTTCGGAATGCAGCCATAATACTTACGGAAGCATATCTGTTTTGTTCTACAATCAATACTTCGTACAACCTGGCGTCGTAAGGATCAGTTTGTGGTTCTTGCTATCTTAAGGGCTATTACATAGCCTTTTAATCCAACAAAAAAAAAAATAATAATAATAATCATGATCCCATTACTAAAGATCAAGTAATCAGCCAAAAGTTATACGTCTGAACACAGTCTTACTAGGGGTCAAAAGTGATGAACTTTGATAAACTTGATAAAGCGATAAATTTATCATTTTGATAAATGAACGGTCAAACTTTGTATGGAAATCTATTTAACCAAAGTTTATCACTTTATCAAACGATTTTGGTCGATAAACGTATAAAATTTCAGCAAAATTCAACCCAGGCAGACTGTCAGGTGGCAAATTTTGCTACGAACACAAAATGCAAATTTGCACAATGGACGAGGTAAGAATAGAACGTAACTAGCTAGATAAGTTAAATAATAAACAATTTTGGGCAATTGTTTACCAAGGTGCGTTCATGAAAGAAAGCGGATAAAGTGATAAATTTAAGCAATTTATCCCTTTATCACTTTATATGAAGACCCCTATCAATTTATTTTCTCATTAGGTCTGTTCGTTGAACAACATCCGACGTAAAGCTGGATTCAACATTGCTTAAGAAAAATCGCTCCTGGTGATTCAAAAATCGCTTGCCTCAAAGTAGACAGTAGGTCAACTTTTGCAGGCGATTATCGCCTCATTTGCCTCATGTAAAAGCAGCTTAAGACTATGTTCAAACAGGCACCTAATTGGCAATTAAGAACCTTTTCACAAATTTAAGCTTTAATTGTTAGCCAATTTATCATACAAAAATTCAAATTATTTGTATTGTGTATGACTTGGAGGTATGTTTATTGAGGGTGAAAAGTCATCGTGTAAATTGGCTCTTAGCACGGATGCATAAAGGCGGAGCTCCATAGCAGCTCCATAGATTGCGTATCCGTACGTGTGTGTTTGACATTTACGCTTAGAAATCGAAATACATACAATTGTCTTACATTTTCATGCGTTGCTATGTATGTAGGTGCTGCCATAAAAATTTGTATATTCAATTTTTCTGTCAAACTGGCAAAATTTGTATATTCAATTTTTCTGTCAAAATGTAAATATCCTCCCAACAAGCAAAATAAACTTAAAGAAAGTTTTTTTTTTAAGTTTTCAATTATAAAAATTAAGCTTACAAAACGTTGATTTTTTGTTTATAAAACGCTTGAAAGTAAGCGTAATATAATCGAAAAGGAACATTGGTTATAAGCGTAGAAATATAAACTTGTAATAAATGTTCAAAAGAAAGCTTTTTATAAGCGTGAGAGTGTAAACATATAATAAAGGTTCAAAAATAGTTGTTTATAAGCGTATGAATATAAACTTACTAAAAATTTTCTAAAGAAAGCTTTTTATAAAAATTTTTATAACCCTTTATTTAAAGATATTTCATTAAAAACTCATACATAGATTGCTTAACATCTAGAAACTAAACGAAATGCGAATTTTCGGCGGACTCATCTACTGTCGCGAAAATATAAATAGGGAATAGACATTTTAGCATACATATTGACGATAACACACAAAAATTAAGCATAAAAAAGTTAATTATTACATTGTTGCGTGCTTTCAATTACATGCGGTTATTGGCAAATTGGAAAAACGACATCGATGCAGCTATATACTCAGCTTCATCGGCGCCATTCTCCTTGATGAACTTTTCTGAAAAAAATTTAATACATTTTTAATTGAATGTTAAACTAAGAAAGGATAAGGAGAACTCATCATTTGAAGACTCAATGCGGGTCCGGGATTGGATTTTTTTTTACCGCATCGGTTTTATTTAATTTTTTCTTCTAATAATATATTTTAAAAAACGTAAACACGTCACTTACGATTGAAAAAATGAAATATTTACTACTTCATGTCGTTGGCATTTGCATTTCATTTATAAGTTTAAGTTATTTATAAATATTCGCACTCAAAACTTAATAAAGGTTTATTTGAAAAAACTTTTAATAAGCTTAATATTAAAAATGCTTATTTAACGCTTATTATAGCAAACTTACTTTAAGTTATTTTTAAAAACATTTACTGAAATGCTTGTTGGGCTGCTTACGCCGAAAACTTCTAGGTATTGCAAAAGGGGGCGTCGCACCTCCCGTACAAACAGAAATTCTCATATCGCTTATCTCTGGAACTGCTTATGCTAATGTCCTGAAATTTTACACATCTATTTATGACAAGGTAATGGAATTTGATACGCCTACATCTATATTCATATAAAATGGAAGGAATCATTCAATTGGGAACCATTTTCTACCAGATTTCTAAATCGCATTGAATGATTGTTTGGTGTAACGTGCTAAACCAATCGTGTGATGTAAAAATTCTGGGCTTTGGCCCAATCTTGAAAAAACCTAGTGTGAAACCCCCGTTAGAGAAGGAAATATTTATTTTGTTGTACACCTTCGAGGTATTTTCTTAACCTTTACCGATTCTGATGAAAAGAAAGCGGAGTTTATGTAGATGTTGGTCTTCCAAGAGGGTCTCAGACCAATATAATCGAAAAACGTATTTACAGTCTGATTTAGTTACAGTCATATTAGTCAGTGAAGAACTGTTAGGCATCTCATCTATCTCCGTATAATTTCGAAAGCTACTCAAGATATTTAAGTTTTCCTATAAATTCGCCATAAACTTTGGTGGTGGACTGCAAAATCGTTATTCGCATAAAGGAGTCAATATTGGTGACAAGCAAAATTCAAAATTGAAAAAAAGATGTCGAATTTCGACAACCGGGCGATACTTGTACATATGTATACGTAATTAGCAGAGATCGAAAATAATGCTCTCCACTTTGAAAGTGTCCCACAATAACTCTTACTATTTAAGAGAAAAAATAGCCCACAAGAGAGAACAGGTGATTTATTTTTTGTAGATGTGTTCTTTCGCATAATGGGAAAGGGTAATTTGCGTATAATTTCCGTTGCTGTTGGTCTCGGATACTTATCGCTGGGAGAGAAAAAATAAGTGTTAGATTAATTTTTTGGCTCAAACCTATACAAATATTTAATTCTGCTTATACTGGTATATATGTATATATGTGACCTGGTCTACGAAAAGGGGGCTTACGTGCGAAAACTAGTTTTCTGTGAAAAAGCTGTTAAAAGTAAGCAACTCGTTTCGTCAGTTTCTCATTATCTCGTTAATTGTTCTCCGCGCCGGACGTCCAGTAAGTGTTGTTGTTGGTCCAGTAAGTGTTGTTGTTGGTCGGAATACTATTATAGTTCATCGTGTAAGTTGCTAGTGTGGAACATTTAAAAAAGTAACACTGAAGAAGTGACGTTTACTGTTTCTGTTGATTATCGTCTTCGCATTTCGCATGAAATGAAACATGAGTGTTGATGAGGAGTTCAGTGCCGTATACGGACAATATTTCCATGAAAAGGATGATGAAAACGATGATGAAAACTATGAAGAGAGCGATGATGATGAAGACGAAGTATGTGTATCTCAGGCAGAAGATGATACCGAACAAACTTTTGTTAAGATGGACCTGTATGTTGTTGATGTAAAGGAGGAGGAGCTGGTAACAAAATTTCTGTCAAAAGATTGTTGTAATAATGAATGCCATACACTGATACCACGGGAAATGATCGAGAGTACGCGGAACAATTGTTTAGAGATGTCGAAAAATGAACTTGATTTAGTGATACCAAGTCACATCGAAGCTGGAATTATGAGTAACGAAAAGCTAGAAAGTGTATACGCAAAGCTTGCTGGGCGGAAGAAATATGGACAGAGACAGGATACAGAAGTTATGAGGCATAGAATTCAATTTACCTTCTACAGAGTACCTGTTTGTCGTTCTTTTTTCCTTTTTGTACATGCCTGTACGACGAAGCGTTACGAAAATTTAGTACGTCATTTTTACGCACAGGGTGTAACAGTGCGCCAACCCGGACTGGCAAATAAACCGAGTACACATCCAAAGTCATTTAAACCGGCTGACATCGAAAAAGCTGTTAAATTCATCGAGTCTATAGCCGATTTAATGGCTCTTCCACTGCCCGGACGACTCCCAAAATTTAAGGATTTTCGGATAATGAAACTGCCATCCAGCGAGACGAAGTCCTCAATTTATCGAAAATACATTTCTTCACTCAGTGATGACGAATTGAAGATGAGTAATTGCAGTTTTCGACGGATATGGTCCAAATACATACCCCATGTTACAGTTATGAAACCAGCGGATGATCTCTGCGATGTCTGCCGTGGTAAGTAGCTCATTATTTTCTCATTTTATAGTTGTATCAAACGTTGAGATTAAATTCAGTATTTTTTCTTTTAATAGGAAACACAATATCGATTGCGCAAGCCAAAGGTGTTACTGACATTGAACGCGCACAGAAGCTTAATAAATTTCTTGATCACCTCCACAGAGCCCGAAATCAACGAGAATATTATCAAAGTTGGTGTAGAAATACTGACCCTACAGCAGTCGTTCTGTCATTTGATTTTGCCCAAACCGTTCACTACCCTGTCAGTCCACAACAACCTGGTACAGCATACTTCAAAGCAACCAAGAAGTGCGGAGTCTTCGGAATTACAGACGAAAAACAAAAAGTTAGGGTTAGAATTTCAAACTGAATCATAGGAGCTCAAATTGCTCGCCTTTACAGGATCTTACTTATATATTTTTTTTTACAGTACAATTACATGATAGACGAAAAAGATGGCGTTGGTAAAGGACCTAACTGTGTTGTGAGCATCCTGCATTATCACCTGCAAACCTACTATAAAGACATTGAAACACTCGTTCTTTTCTGTGACAATTGTGTTGGGCAGAATAAGAATAACACTGTACTATCATATCTGCAATGGTGTTTGGCTCGGGGTCTTAACAAAACTATTTTATTCAATTTTCTACTTACCGGGCACACTAAGTTCGCGCCTGATCGTTACTTCGGTATTTTCAAAAGTAAGTATGCCGTCAGTAACATAAACACGTATGCAGATTTACTGCAGTGTGTCGAGGCATCATCACCTGGAGGTTATAATAAAGCTGTATCGGCTGAAAAAGTCGTCTGGTATGAATGGGACAGCTATTTTAAACCACTGTACAAGTCAGTTGTTGGAATAACGCAATTCCATCATTTCATAATCTCTACAGATTGTGTAAAAACAAAGAAATTCGCAGACAGTGAAGAAGTGCAGTCCTTTAAGCTTCTGTTAAAACCTATCGATCCTGAAATGCCGAAAGTTATACAACCAGCCGGTTTATCTTTGGAACGTTAGTGGTTCATCTATCACAATCTTCGCAGCTTAGTTTCGGATATATCTAAAGTAGATATTGTGGCTCCATTGCCGAAAGATTTGCCATCGAAGAAACGGAAGGCAAAAACTAGTGAGGATGTTCTCAAACCAGACGAGGAACCAGGTCCATCTTCCTCAGGACCAACACGTAAAAAGATCTCAAGGAAAACGACAACAAAGAAAAATACATAAACTACTCAGCATTATTATTTTTGGCCCATAATACGTTTTTCTAGTGTATAATCATGTCTTTATAGCTTATAATTCAATTAGGGAGTTCACAAGTCGTGCTATTTGTCATATTTGCTCTTTTATACTATTTTTTTAGAACAGTTTTAAAAGTGTTGTTTTTGCTTTACAAGTAAAATTGTTGTATTACAATACAACTTTGAAAAATATGTTTACTTTGCTATTTGTGAGTGCTATTGGATCAGACATTTCTATTTATTTACATTTTTCCTTGTCTGAGTACAATAAAATATTCAAATTTTAAATAAAAAAATGGAGTCATCTCATGGCAATGGAGTAAGTTATCTTTAATTTATAACATATTTAACTTATTAAAGATCTTTTTTAATTCAGTGCAAAACTAAGCGTGTCCGGGGAAAACCAAGCATATTCAACCAAAAAGTTTCATCGATCTCTTCCAAAAATGCACCAAATAAATTTAAAAAACTCATAAATGACTTATTTGACGACTCACTTCCTTCCATCAATGCGTCCTGCGCGTACTTCTCGCAAATCGCAGCCATTAATTTGCTTTTCTCGCTTCTTCTGGGCATTATAAACTTTCTAAAGCTGTTTTAATAATTTTGATTTTGTCAAATATAATTGTTAAAATATTGTACAATAGCACACGAAAAAGTATGGGATGCTCACAAGTTTCATTTTACAACTGTTCTAAAAAAAAATAGTACAAAAGAGCAAATATGACAAATAGCACGACTTGTGAACTCCCTAAATGTATTTTGTTCATTACCAATAAATTATATTTTGTCGTATTTTTACCATTCTTTCTCTACATTTTTAGTACACTTCTAAGCAAGTTAGGATTTTCTGCTTTTCACCACGTGAAAAAGCATCTCATCTTCCATCCGAATCAACCAAAAAGTGAAAATTGATTTTTTGACACCTAAGCCCCTTTCCGTAGACCAGGGCCCAATTGCACCAATGACTTATCATTTATCACTTTACAACTTTTAGATAAGCCTTTTTATTGAAAAGTAAAGTTGATAAGTGTTGCACTTTTTACTTATCATAAAAAACTTATCAATTTAAAAAAAAATTAATAACTGGCATGTTTTTTGGATAAGTCGATTTGATAACCATTGCACAGCCAATTTCTTCAAATGCTTTTCAAATAGAGAACTTTTCCAATAATGTGCTTAGCTAAAATGATTACCGTTTCTCAATGGAAAACGAAAGCTTAGCAAACCCATGTGCGATTTGATAAACATTTTCAATTTATCTTTTTTTTCTTACTATGTCGCGCGCACAAAGCACAGCCAATATATTAGCTGTCTTAAAAATTATTAAGGAAAAAAGCAAGTCCGTATTGACTATGTATGTTTACATAAATAATTAAATTTTTCTAAATTAAGGATTATTTATTTGGATCTTTCCAAAATAACTCAGTAACAAAAACACAAAAACCACATTGCATTAATTAAATGATTTCCGTACCGGTTAACAAATCATAGTTCCATCAATGCTCCCTGCGTCTTAAGGAAATTCACCAATGTTGAAAAATTTTGTGGCAATATTTTTCGTAAATTCCCGCCAACAAATAGTTTCATCCATCAATTTGTTTATCAGGGCATTTGCCACTCGATGGATTATTGTACATACCGCTAATTTGTGAACCCCATGCATTTGACCAATTCCATGATGTTGGCTACCATTACCTAATTAGTGCAGAGTCAATAATAATTGCTGTAGCGGACTTAAGCCATTATTACACCCACTGTTATATTGTAGGTCCGCTCCAATTTTTAATAAAATTTCTTCAATTTGGCTACGAGATAGCCGAAATTTTTCTACTACATCAAAATCTATACTGTAGCTGATTTTTTCTTTTATGACACGCCTTTTATTATTTGCAGATTTTCCTCCTCTAATAAATTTAATAGTTCGAATCGAAGCATTTTTTGTGTCAATATTTTATCGAATCACGTGTTAGAGCTTAAGTTTTAGATTGTTAAGGTATAGTTGTATTATCCTTTTACAATAAATAAATAAATAAATTCATTCAGACTGAATAAATGTAACTTATCACTTGTATGATAGGTAAAATTACTTTTAGCAAAATAATGCTAAAGTTAGCAAAATGAAAGATGATAAGTGATATATACAAATTTTTGGTGCAACGAAATGCTAATAAATTTTGATAATTTGCATAACTTATCACTTATCCGCTAAAGCCTTTTCGCCAAGCATTTCAAATTTTGGTGCAACGCTTATCTATGATTTTGAGTGATATTTTACTTATCAACACTCATTTGAGTGACTTTTCCTTATCATGTTGGTAAAACACAAAACTTTGCGTAAGTTCGATAATCTGCTAAAATGCTAATGATAATTCGTTGGTGCAATAGGGCCCAGGTCACATATAGTAAAATATAATAAAATAGCTAATTTTCACTGTATCATATTATGAATGTGCCCGCTTTCTTCTGTGTCATAAATGCTCGCACATGTATGTGTATTAGACTGCATCACTCCCCATACAAAAAAAAAATCGGTACTATTTTTCCATTGGAATTATAAAATCTATTATATTTTAAGACGTCCACAAAAATATTTCGCAAAAATATTAAGATTTAAGTGAGCTGGACCGATTTGGAAATACCTCCAAAAATGGAGTTTTTTATGAATAAAAATAGTTCCTTAAAGAGTTTTTTTGAAAAAATCCCCTAAAATGACAAAACGGTTTAAGCTTAAAATATTTGCATAAAAATATTTAAAAAAAATTTTGAACGGAATCGTAATGATGAGATTTTTGATGCTGTTTTTTAACTTTTTTCACAGATTGGTATAGGAAAAATTTGAATAACTGAACCTAAACTCTTCCGATTTAGACTTAGGAGGTGTCATTGGAAAGGTATTTTCTCACCCTTTTTATTTCTTTGCTAATAAACTCATTCTGAGGATGGAAGAGAAAGGTATGAAGGAACGTCATTCAAAGTTGAATTAAGATGTGTTGGTATTCGAAAAACAAGATGGGACACGAGTGACGTTTTTTTGGCCAGAAATAAAAACAGTGAAAATACCTTTCCACTGAGATCCCATAAGTTTAAATCAGAACATTTTTGGCCCAGTTATTCAAGTTTTTCGTAAACCAATCTTTGAAAAAGGTAAAAAAACAGCATCAAAAATCTAATTTTTACGATTCCGTTGAAAAGGTTTTTAAATATTTGTATGCAAATTTTTTAAGCTTAATCTAATTTGTCATCTGAGGGGACTTTTTTCAAAAAGTTCTTTAAGAAACTATCTTTATTCATAAAAAACTTCATTTTTGGAGGTATTTTCAAATCGGTCCAGCTCGCTTAAATCGTAATAGTTTTCCGAAATATTTTGGTGGACGTCTTAAAATATAATAAATTTTGTAATCCCGGCGGAAAAACCGCAACTTTTTTTGGTGATGCAGTCTAATGTGTATTTATATGTCGTGTAAAGAAATGCCCAACGCTTTTCTTCCACTTATGTATGTCCACGTATATTTTTCTGTCTTTTAATAACCCAAAAACGAAGACACTTAAAAATAAAAATCCCTACTAAAGTGGCTTTGCGGAAGGGAAATTTAAGCAGTTGATAATAAACCCATAGCAGAAAACACAAAAAGATCATACAGAAATTTGACACGGTGACAAACACTCTTTGCTGAGAGATTTGTGGTTGTGAGAAACACAATAAAAAATAAGGGGAGAGGGTTACTTTCGATCTCTTATAGCACTGGTTTACAGCAAAAATGTTCTATGGATGCCACTATCCAATTTCTATCAGAGACGGGCAAACGAAGCTGATTTTGTGACTGTAAGCCTGCTCACATTAAAAACGGGGGATGAACGAACAGCAGCGCATAGCGTACAGGGCTTGCAAATACAGCCACCACAAGTGAACGATACTTATAACAGCTCATACTGTTACGATACTGATACTCATACGATTTTTTGAAATTGAATGGTCTTTTGTTGGATGTCAAATGGGATAACTTGTTTCACCACTCTGATGTCTCCGAGTGTTTCGAGATCTTTAGAAGTACTGTTGTAGAAATTTGCAAATGTACTGTTCCAGTATTAAAAAAAAAGCAGTACAAGGTGCCATGGCAGAATGCGGCTTTAATGAGACTACGAAATAAGAAAAACAAGTTTCTTCGTAAGTTCAAAAAAAAATTAATAATAATGTTTACTTCGGCCTGTATAAAAAATACTCCAATGAATTCGTATGTTTGGATAACTTTTGCATAGAAACTATGTCCTTAGTTTTGAAACCAACTTAAAATCAAATCCAAAAGCATTTTGGCATTTCGTTAATTCGAAAAAATCTTGTTCCAGCATTCCGTCGGCACTTTTTATGGGTGACAATGCTGCTAATACTCCCTGAATTTTTTAAGTCCAATTTCACAACAGATTCCAATAGCGATGAGAACGTTTCTTTCGATATCCAACAGTCTCTTGAATTTGGCAAATTAACACTTATTTCTGAGGATGTGCTTAGTGGCATTGCTCGGCTTAAACCCTCTTCACAAACTGACGATGATGGTTCGTCTGCACTTTTGTTTAAACAGTGTGAATCTTTAATGTATCCATTATTGGAAATTTTTAATAAATCCTTATCGTCGGGCACTTTTGTAGACAATTGGAAATTAGCGTTCATCGCTCCCATTTTTAAAAGTGGTAACAAAAACGATATCAGCAACTACAGACCCATTTCAAAGTTTTCTGCTACGTCAAAACTTTTTGAGTGCATTGTCCAAGTCAAACTTTTATCTGCTGCTAAGAATTCAATATGTCCGCAGCACCATGGCTTTATACCGGGCCGCTCAACGGTATCAAATTTAGCAGTGTTTTCAGATGACGGCATAACTGCTTTCCAATCAGCGCTTCAGGTTGACACGGTCTATACTGATTTTTCTAAGGCTTTCGATAGGGTGTCCCATAGTATCCTGTTAAAAAGACGAAAAATAAGAATATTATAAATTTTCGGAAAATGGGCGTAGCCACGCCCACTTATGGTTACATGTGTATATCTTGGTAACCGCTGCACCAATTTCTTCCAAACTTGGCACAGTTGTTGGCCTTGATACAGCATACTAAATGGCCGAAAATTTTAAAAATCGGACAATACCAACGCCCACATCCCATATAACGGTAATTTTCGGAAATACAAAAACTGCGATATTTTAGTAACTACTGACGATTATTCACTCAAAATTGATATTTACAACAATTTTCAGAGGAAAAATAAGAATATTATAAATTTTTGGAAAATGGGCGTAGCCACGCCCACTTATGGTTACATGTGTGTATCTTGATAACCGCTGCACCAATTTCTTCCAAACTTGGCACAGTTGTTGGCCTTGATACAGCATACTAAATGGCCGAAAATTTAAAAAATCGGAGAATAACCACGTCCACATCCCATATAACGGTAATTTTCGGAAATACGAAAACTGATATTTAAAATTGATACTTACAACAATTTTTAGACGAAAAATAAGAATATTATGAATTTTTGGAAAATGGGCGTAGCCACGCCCACTCATGGTTACATGTCTATATCTTGGTAACCGCTACACCAATTTCTTCCAAACTTAGCACGGTTGTTGGCCTTGGTACAGCATACTAAATGGCCGAAAATTTGAAAACTCGGACAATAACCACGCCCACATCCCATATAACGGAAATTTAGAGAAATACAAAATCTTCGATAAATCAGTAAATATTAAAGCTAACTTATTCAAAATTGATGCTCGCAACAATTCTTTACCAAGAAATACGTTTATGGTTAAATTTTGGAAAATGGGCGTGGCACCGCCCACTTATGACCACTTATATGTATATCGGTATCCGTTCTATCAATTTGTACCAAACTCGGTATTTTTGTTGTGCTTGCCACATAAAAGCAAAACGTTGAAAATTATTGAAAGCCGACTAAAATTGAGGCCGCTTTTCATATAACGGTAAATTTCAGAACTGCTTGAAACTTCAAAATTTCGAAATCTAAGGACTCTAATTTACTCAAAATTGATACGCCCCGGCTTACCATGTAGCGGTAGCTTTCGGTAAGGTGAAAAACATATATTTAATACGTGCGCCGGGTATTTAATGTTCGGCTCCGCCCGAACTTAGACTTTCTTACTTGTTTGTATTTGGAATTGTTAGTGAATTAGATTTTTTTGTTGTATCAGAAATTGTATTTGCAGGTTTGAGTAAATCTACTGAAACCGTTTTAATCATATTTCCATGTTGAATTTTGAATAGTTTGTCATTTTACAACGCTTTTATCAACTTGCAATGTTGTGTGTCCAGAAACTTTCAATGTTGTGGATCCAGAAACTTTCAATGTTGTGTGTCCGACACCATAAAACCTTTGCTTTGAAAAGTTCCTATAAAAAAGCATAGTGCATAGGGCGACATCTGTAGTGAATAGGGCGAGGTAGATGACATCTAGATGTCGCCCTATGTACTACGTTTGCTACAGCGGAAATAGACGAAACGCCATTTCTTTAAATAAAATTAATTGGTGCTCGTTTGTATGTACATACATATGTAAATGCATGTGTGTGCACCTTTCTATTAATATCGTTGAATTATTTTAATATCTATCGCAAAATTTTATACAGACAAGACAAAAAAGTAGAAAATAAATAATATAAAAAAAACTTTTTAATATACAACGCTTTTATAAATGGACTAAAAAGTAGAAAATAATATTTCTCAGTCCCATAGAATTTGTTTTGATAACTTTTGATTTTGAAATTTTAGCAAAAGTCATTATAAACAATCTATGGAATTGAAAATGAAAAGCGTGGGGCGCATGTAATAAACTTGAATTGATATGAAAAGTAATATATGTATGTATGTATGTGGGTATATGAATAACGACCGCTTAAAATTGATTTAAAAGTTCTACTTTCGCTGTAGAAATTTTAGGTCTACGTTATGTAGTTTGACTATTGTCAATTAAATCGAATGCTTTGTATTGCATGCGCCCCACGCTTTTCATTTTCAATCTCATAAATTGTTTATAATGACTTTTGCTAAAATTTCAAAATCAAAAGTTATCAAAACAAATTCTATGGGACTGAGAAATATTATTTTCTACTTTTTAGTCCATTTATAAAAGCGTTGTATATTAAAAAGTTTTTTTTATATTATTTATTTCGAAATAATTTTAAATGGTCCTTCATAAGGTGATTGCAAATTTGACTTGTGAATAACTTCAACAAAAACGTACTCACAAGTATCCAAATTTTTAGGAACAAAAGAGTATTATTATTGTGATGTACAACTTTTGATCTTACATGTGAAAAATATTTTCTTAGCTTAGAAAGAGTTTCATCGGTATTATCAACTTCATTACCCAACAAGCATTTCAGTAAATGTTTTTAAAAATAACTTAAAGTAAGTTTGCTATAATAAGCGTTAAATAAGCATTTTTAATATTAAGCTTATTAAAAGTTTTTTCAAATAAACCTTTAATAAGTTTTGAGAGCGAATGTTTATAAATAACTTAAACTTATAAATGAAATGCAAATGCCAACGACATGAAGTAGTAAATATAACATTTTTTCAATCGTAAGTGACGTGTTTACGTTTTTTAAAATATATTATTAAAAGAAAAAATTAAATAAAACCGATGCGGTAAAAAAAAAACAATCCAGAACCCGCTGCACTAATCGGTGGAGCATTCGAGTCTTCAAATGATGAGTTCTCCTTATCCTTTCTTAGTTTAACATTAAATTAAAAATGTATTAATTTTTTTTCAGAAAAGTCCATCAATGAGAATGGCGGGGATGAAGCGGAATATATAGCTGCATCGATGTCGTTTTTCCAATTTACCAATAACGCGCATGTTATTAAAAGCTGCTGCACGCAACAAGATGTAATAATTAACTTTTTTATGCTTAATTTTTGTGTGTTATCGTGAATTTGTATGCTAAAATATCTATTCCCTATTTATATTTTCGCGATTGTAGATGAGTCCGCCGAAAATTCGCATTTCGTTTAGTTTCTAGATGTTAAGCAATCTATGTATGAGTTTTTAGTGAAATATCTTTAAATAAAGAGTTATAAAAATGTTTATAAAAAGCTTTCTTTTGAAAATTTTTACTAAGTTTATATTCATACGCTTATAAACAACTTTTTTTGAACCTTTATTATAAGTTTACACTTTTACGCTTATAAAAAGCTTTCTTTTGAACATTTATAACAAGTTTATATTTCTACGCTTATAACCAATGTTCCTTTTCGATTATATTACACTTACTTTCAAGCATTTTATAAACAAAAAATCAACATTTTGTAAGCTTAATGTTTATAATTGAAATCTTAAAAAAAACTTTCTTCAAGTCTATTTTGCTTGTTGGGTATTATAACTGTTCGTAACAACTAATTCACCTGGTAATCTTAATGTTTGTCCATAAACTAATTCTGCAGAAGAGCATTTTAAATAGTCTTTAACAGAGGTACGTAATCCTAATAATATCTAAGGAAGAATTTCAGACCAGTGAGTAGAATCCTCCGAAGCACTAATAGCAGTCTTTAATGTCCTATGAAATCTTTCAATCATTCCGTTTGATTGGGAATGATATGGAGACGTATGATTTTATGTGATCCTAACAATTTAGTTAATTCTGTAAACAATTTGGATATAAATTGTGATCCTTGATCTACCGTTATATAAAGAGGAATGCCAAAACGAGGAACGTAATTTTGAACAAATGTTGTTGCTATAGAGTTTGCTGAAATATCCCTAAGTGGATATGCTTCTGGCCAACGTGTATGTCTATCAATGATAGTTAAAATGTAACGATTTTCTTTTTACACAGGTAATGGACCAACAAGATCCATATGAATATGTTCAAATCGTCCAGATGGAATGCTAATTTTTTGCGCAGGCGTCTTAGTATGTTTAGAAATTTTAGATTTTTGACAACTTATACAAGCAGAAATCCAATTATTGATTTCTCTGCGCATATTAGGCCCAAAATATTTTGACTGAATCAATCGTCTAGTTGTACGGTCACTTGGATGTGATAAAGAATGAATTTTATCAAAAATGATTTTTCTCATAGAATTGGGAACAAATGGTCTAAAAGGTTGTTGAGAAATATCACACCAAATATTAAAGTTAAGTACTGGAATATTGATTTCTTTTAAATTACTCTTGGAATTTTGGTCAGATATTATGTCATAAAGTGTTTGATCTTTTTGTTGTTCTTCGAATAATGGTTGAAAATTTATGTCTTGGGCTAAAATCATGTTAACATCTGGAATACGTGAAAGGGTATCAGCAACTATGTTTTCTTTCCAGAAATGTATTGAATGTCGTCTGTAAATTGTGCAATGTACTCTAACAAGTCTATTCTGCACGTTACCGAAGATTTTGTAACCGGAAAATTTTATTATCAAAAAATGTTACCAGTTCTTGTCACCGCGAATCTAGGAACGTTGGTAATGCAGTTAAAATATTCAGCAATTCAGCTATGAAGAATTGTGCAAATCCTGGCATTGCATATTTCACGGGGCAATAATTTGTTACCAGCTTATGAGATGGTAACAAAATTTACCGGTTACAAGAGTATACAGAATGCGAAAAGGGTTTAAAAATTTACAGGAACTTTATTTACCGGTTACAAACTTTTTATTACCAGCGCGGAATAGACCTGTAAGTGTCCAATTTGTCGAGGTGATCTGTCTGATTTTGAATTTAGAATGTTTGTTAAAGGTTTATGATCAGTATACACAGTGAATGTTCTACCTTCTAAATGTTTAAAATGTTTAATTGAATTGTATATCGCTAAAAGTTCTCTGTCAAATGTGGAGTAATTAATTTCTGTAGGGGAGCATTTTCTTGAAAAATATGCAAGTGGTTCCGAAGTGTTATTACTTATTTGTTGTAAAACCGCTCCGACTGCTACATTCGATGCATCGACAGCAAGTGATAATAAAAGTTTAGAAAATTTGTTTTCAGAAATTGGTATCCTTATTGAAAATATATCGCAAAAACCAGGTGGTCCAGAAACTTTCAATTTTGTTGTTGAATCAGTAATTTCTCTATTTTTAATATCAACTAATATACCAAATTTCTCCAAAAAGTTAGCGCCTATGATTGGGGTGGAATTATCCGCTAATATGAAAGGAAATCCAAAATCGCGTCTTAAACCTAGATCAATTTTTAAAAGTTTTGTACCATAAGTTTTAATAGAAGAACGTTAGCTGCAGTCAAATTAAGATCTGAATTTCTTTTATGTGATTTGAATTTTGAAGAAGGAATGACCGAAACGATTGCCCCAGTATCAATTAAAAAATTAAATTTATTGGATTAATCAGAAATAAATAGGCGGCGAGATGGCTTAACTTCATTTCCATTATTAGCCACCGTCATAATGGAGCGATCTAGTTTAAAACATTAGAATTTTCTTCGTTTTTATTTTTCTTAAAATTACAAGGCATTTAAAAGCATTATTTTTAAACTTTCTATGATACCAACAAATATTTTGATTAATATCGTTTTTAGATCTCGAAAAATTTCTCGATAGAACGACTTCTGTCTCTATCTCTATCTCTTGATCTTGATCTAATTTGTAATTCATTAATATCTGCTGTAATTTTGTTAAGATTTTGGTAAATAGCTGTAGTCAACTCAGTTAAATTTCTAATGCATTGTTCAAGAATATTATTATTATTATTTTCTACACTAGCAACATTAAAATACTTAGAAGATTGAGGTTTATTTATCCAATCAAATAATTTATCTGCAAGTAAAATAATTTCTTCAGTATTTTGATTACTACAATAAGTTAAATGAATTTGTATTTGTTGCGGTAACTTCCTACTCCATAATTTAAATAAAAGTTCTTTACTGACAATTGATTTGGAACCTGCTAAAGATTTCATATGTCTATAAAGTTCTGATGGTGAACGATCACTCAGTTCGGTTTTGAAAATAATTGCTCTAATCCCTTCTCTTCGCTAAGAGAAAATCTTTCACATAAAACTTTTTTAATCGTTGTTTAATTTGTTAATCAAATATTGTTAATCAATAATTTTAGAAATCATCTCTCTTTGAAGAACAACTAAAATGTTTTGAAATTTTATATTATTATCATGTACATTGTTAATTTCGAATTGTCCTTCCACAAGAAGAAATCAAGCTTCAGGACAATCATCCCAAAAATGAGGCAACTTAATAGATTTTAATAAATTTGCATTGAAGCTGTTTTCATTTGGAAAACCATTAGTTTGTATAAGTACTTGGTGAAATGTTTAAGTCTGAAGTGTGTTTTGGGTTTTCATGTTGATTTTCTGTTGTTGTTGTGAAGTTGCGTGTACGTATTAGTGATCTTTGCATTTTGAAATAAACTGGAGAAGAAGTGTACAAAATAAATATAAGTAATAATAATTTTAGTTAATACAAATAATATTTATGTATATATTTATAGACAAAAAAATATTTAAAGCTTAAATAAATGTTAATAAAAATTAATTATGTTAATGTAAAATTATTTATATTAATTACAGTTAATAACACTGTGAGACAAATGGTAGGGGTCAGTGATCGGGAAGGGTTCAAACTACCGGGGAAAGTGATATCGGTAAAAAAGATGTTATACGTGTCCCGGCGTTTCGCAAAAAAGCAACTTGTAAGTCGAGCGACTCACCAAGTGAGCGCGATGGAAGAGTGCAGCAAATGCAAAACAACATTCGTGATAAATCAGTTAGATGTGTGGGTGTATGCGGTCGTAGCTATCACATATCAACAAAATGCTCGGGTCTTGACGACTACAGTAGCAGCTGTCTCATTACGAACAAAATGATTAAGTTTCTGTGTGATGATCAGTGTTGCCAGAACTTTTTGGACGAACCAGCTAAATTGGCAAATAAAACCGGCTAAAAACGGCTAAAATGCTTCAACTATATTTCACATGTTTTATTTACATAAATCACGAGTAAAAAGACTATTTCTTAGAGAGAAGTTACAAATTCGAGCCGGAAAAAATTTTGCCAGCAAGAATTTGCAATTAGGAAAAAACATATGATTGTGGCACATGGTTGGATTTTTTGTCGACGATAATTTGAATAAACAAGTTCGTTTAAAAATTTTTTTAAAAATTTACAAACTGGAGCGATTTTAAAATGAAAAATGTAAGTTAATACTTGTTTACTTAATTAATTTAGTTAATTCCAATGATTTGAAAGGTATTCGGCAAAAAAAAACTGTATTCTTAATCGGAATGCAATCTCAACCAGAGTCGATATTTTAAACCCGACAAGGAAATTGAAACGTATATTGAAGAAAGTCGGACTGACAAGACATGTACACGTAGATCCTGTTTTTTGCCCCTCTGAAAGAATTTTAAAAATTCTATACAAATTTCTTTTGTTTGAAATGCAACCGTGGACACTAGCTGGCAAAAAAACTTGCAAATTTGCGTTCGTACAGAAAATTGCAAGTTTCTCTACATGAGAGAGAATTTGGGAGCATTTTTTCTTACTATTTGATATTTTGAGTGATAATTCTCGCTGGATTTTCGACGAACAAACCTATTGTCTTCCCTACAAGGCCTTTTCAGACTGACCGATTCTCAATACACTCAAATAGAAACCAATACACA
>NW_023458557.1:67667134-67767132 GCF_013731165.1 Rhagoletis pomonella
TTTGTTAAGATGGACCTGTATGTTGTTGATGTAAAGGAGGAGGAGCTAAACTACTCAGCATTATTATTTTTGGCCGATAATACGTTTTTCTAGTGTATAATCATGTCTTTATAGCTTATAATTCAATGTCTTTTGTTCATTACCAACAAATTATATTTTGTCGTATTTTTACTCTTCTTTCTCTACATTTTTAGTACACTTCTAAGCAAGTTAGGATTTTCTGCTTTTCACCACGTGAAAAAGCATCTCATCTTCCATCCGAATCAACCAAAAAGTGAAAATTGATTTTTTGACACCTAAGCCCCCTTTCCGTAGACCAGGTCACATATATTGGTATGAAAACAATGTTTCCAGAAGACTCATAAAGCAAGCAACAGATTCTGAATAACTAATATAAATAAATAACTATATAAATAAGTAATATAAATGCACATACGGTGTCAGACCTCAAAATAAGTGATCATGAAACGATACTAATCGAAATTAATGAGCGTGAGAAAGCAAAGCCCACCAAATCAACCTTAAAAAGATTAACCTTTGACAACCGTATTTTATGTGATACTGTGAATGCAAGATGTGGAAATTGCAATGAAGGTGATCTCGAAACATATGCCACAACATTTAATGAAGCTTTAAAAGAGGCAATCGATAAAATGACAATAGTGAGAACAGTGAAGTCTAATGTAAGCAGATGTAGATGGTATAATGCTAGACTCAGGACGTTAAAGGCTGATTCACATACAACTTTCTTCGCTTTGCTTGATAGTTCCTTGCTTTGACATATAAGATCGATGTAGGCATATGCATCAGTATGCTCACGTTTGAAGCAAAGCAAAGCAAAGCGAAGCAAAATCTTGGGCAACTCTCGACTTTTGCCCGCTTTGGCAATTGTATCTTTTCTCGTGCGCTTGCATTTGCATTTAATGACAAAAATTGGGTAAATAGGAAATTTTATTGCTATTATTAATGCATATTATTATATTGTTATCTATTTTACAGAGAAAATATATGGAGGAAAAGGAGAACGTAAAAGCTGTCAAAGCGTTTATTGTAGCATACCTTCTGCATTTCACGCTTTGTTGTCAAAGTTTGAACTGTCAAGCAAAGCGAGGAAAGTTGTATGTGAATGGCCCTTAAGGCAATCGAAGGAAGCAAGCTATAGGCGGACAACGTGGACTCGAAATACAGAAGACTGGGCGCGTTATAGAGAATGTAGAAATCGGTACATTAGTGAGCTGAATCGGGCCAAGTGCCAATACATTGAAGCAAAAATAGATCGGTATTTGGACCAAAAAACCATGTGGAAAGCAATAAAGCTGAAAAAGGAGCAAAAAATATCAAAAAAATTTAATTCGGAGATAAGATCGTAAATAATAAGCATGAACTTGCCAGTCGTCTCAACGAATTCTTCGTAGAAAGTATAAACCGAATAAACGTGGCAATACCAGCGGTTCCTTACATTAACCTTAGGAGCAGAGCGGACACACGCTTTAAGTATAAGGAAATAAATCTTGTGGAGCTAAAATCAACGCTGACTAAAATGGATGGCAAAAAAGACTGGCAGTCAATGTCGATTACTTACTTGTTATCCACCTTTAATGTTACTGGGCCGATTGTCCTATCTTTAATTAAAAAGTTACTTGTTACGGTATATACCCACATCGCTGGAAGCAGTCAATAGTAGTCCCAATAGAAAAAGTAAAAAAAATGCAAAAAAGCCGGAAGAATACAGGCCAATCAACACGCTATTAATTGAAAGCAAAATTATTGAAAAAATTGTTCACGCTCAGCTTGAAAACTATTTTGAGAAGCACAACCTCTTTTGTGAGTATCAGTCTGGATGCAGACTAAAGCATAGCTGTGAATCATTGCTTAACCTTGTCATCACGAAATGGAAGACTGAACGAGATAACAAGCGAGTGATAGCAGCAGTTTTTATTGATTTCCAGAGAGCTTTTGAGACGATCGATAAAACGATATTAGGAGCGTTCGACAAGTCAAAAATTTGTAATAGTTTTTCCAAATTTTTACTGGATGGCGTTCGATAACGACAAAAAATGATCCAACACACAAAAATTGAGAGAGCAAGCATTCATTTTGATGCAAGAGAAGCGTTCATTTTGTACTGGCAAAATTTTAGTCAGCAAAAATTATCCAACGCGAAAACATATGATCACAAAACATATGGTTGCAATTTCTGTAAACAAACAAAATTACATTTTCCTAGTTTTGGTATTTATATGCTTTTTGGCTGCCTGCTATGTGACTTTATGATAGCGCCAACTAGTTTTTACTTCTAGAAATGTTCCTGGCGAACATTGAACGTTCACTTTCCTTTTTTTCTTCTATGGAGGCAACATGAATTTCAGTTTGTTTACAAATAAAACATAAACAAAGTCAGCTGGTGTGTCTTCTTCTTGCGGTTTTTGCAAGTAATGGCTAATTTCCTGTTAGTTTACTTTTTTGCTTTTTCATCTCTTTGGGGCTTACTCTCTTGATTTTGATTGTTGGCTGGTGCTGGCTAATTTTGTTATCGAACGCAACTATTGTTAAAGAAGTTAGAGGACTACGGGATCTCAGGGGTCGAACACCGTTGGTTCCAGAGTTACCTTTCCGGAAGACACCAGAAAACGAGACTGGAAGGCGTGGAATCTGATTCGACGACAGTTGTACTTGGAGTTCCCCAGGGGGCACGCTGCTTTTTATTATCTATATCAACGATCTTGAACGAGCTTTGAAGGATGCGAAAATTTGTCTATTTGCTGATGATGCACTACTATACGTGGCGAGAGACACTGCGGATGACTGTATAGCAAAGCTAAACAGTGACTTAGTATCTGTAGCACGATACCTTAAAATGAATAAACTGAAACTAAATATTGCGAAGACAAAATAGATGCTTTTCGGCGGTAGATCTAACTTGGACCTCACTATAGACGGAAGCACCATTCAAGAAGTAGACCAACAACAACAACAACAAGTAGACCAAATAAAATGCCTGGGCGTTTTCTTAGATACTAAGTTGAAATTTGATGCACATATTGATTATATTTGTAAAAAAAAAATCTAAACAAGTTGGTTTAATGTGTAGGATCAGAAGTAAGGTATCACTGTGCTGTGTCAGGCAACCAACGTGTGATTTATAATGTAATCTTATTCATTTTCAAAGTTAAAAGTCGTATGCTTCCTAGATATCTTACGGCAGAAATTAACTATGTGGCCATAGTTCAGCCATATTTATTAAGAAATAACGCCGATATAAAAACATCTGAACGTCAATTTTTCATCATCTCCATACGTCTTTGGAACACACTTCCCAGTAGACTAAGGCTATTAAGTAATGTACTGCATTTTAAAAAAGAATTAATCTCTTACTATAGTAATTTATAAGTTATTCAAATTAATATTTTTTTTCTTTCTTCGTCCTGTTTTCTTTTCTTTTCCTTTTATTGTTATTCTTCAAACCTAATTATTAATTTCCCCAAAATTTTGCTTACTTCAATATTACATAAATTCTATTCTTAGTTCATAGACTTAGTTATATATGCAATTTAAGATTATAATATCAATCTGTAAGATTTACTTACTTTATTTTATCTTGACTGGCACTGTAAAATAATTTTGTTAAATTGTTGTGCTGGGAAAAAAACATCAAATAAATAAATACAAATAAATACAAAAAGACCGTCGTATATATCAAGCGCAGCACATAATAGTCTATTCTATAGGGGAGCAACTATATTTAATTCGCTACCTTATGATATAAAAGAAGATTTAATTTTCAACTCATTAGAAGAAAGCTATCAAATTGGGTAAAAGAAAATTTTGTATAACCATCCTTAAACACAAATGGAACATGTATATTTCTATAGTACTAAGTACGAATTATAAAAAAATAGCTTAAAGCTAAATAAATATACTACTACTATTAGAGATACCAAGGAGTTTTTTTCCCATTTTGATGCCTTTTTAATATAAAAACCCACCGAAAAGGAGGAAATCGGCAACTCCGCCATTGGCATACATGTCAAACGTAGGAATTTTAAAAATTAAAAACAATAAACAAACAAATTCAAAACAAAGAAATTGTTTGTACTAGAACTTTTTTAAGAGAAGCAAATCACGTATGGCGGACAATAAAAATACAAAGAACGATGATAACAAACTTAAAAAAAAGACATTGCACAACGTTTTAATGAGCTTTATATCAAATTTAAGTAAAACTAAGCCAAAGAATTGAAAATTTGTATTTTTTGTTGTTTAGAAAAAGATATATTTAATCAAAATTATAGAAGGCATGTATACTTCTCCCTTTAATTTTTTCATACAGTTGATGCTTCTTTCTTGTTTTTACAAAATGCAGGGATACCGCACTTGCTTCGGTACAATAAGTGTATATTTGCAAACGAATGCAAAGAATGGAGTGTCATATCTTAAAAGGTTAAGAGAATTAACGAAACAAACAAACATTTTATAGTCTAATGTTTCCTTCAAAGCGCTATAACCGTTTAAGTTATATTTTTTTAATTTGGACATGTGTGTTATTTTCAATGCGTATTTTTTTCATTTACTCGTGAATTTTGGGTACATTTTCTTATAGTACCTCTTATTCTTTTTTATATTCGATATATATACTCCGATGTTCGCCGTCGCCCCTCTGTTGGGGATAGTAAACCTCCGAGTGTATTCTGTCATGAAAACAGCTTCTCATAAAAATTGGTTTATTTGTTTAATTATATACCGGACACTGTCCTCACAGATAAGCAGGAAAAAAATAACACGTTATACAAAAATAGTCATAATATTTATACATACAGGATAACAACATATGTGTAAATTATTTGAAAATAAAATAATCATTGATATTAATTTTAAAACGTTCTCTACATGAGTAATGGATCTGTGAATGGGCTCATTGTTAGCAAATTTCGTTTTTCGCGTTGGTACGTAAAAAACGTATTTTTCTCTTAGAAGCCTCTCCGGCGCATTAAAAAGGCATAAGCGAAAGTAGTTCTGGGGAATCGATTTTGTTATCGCAATTATCCTTGATGAAAAGAATACTACAAATTTTTCTCCTGTTAGCAAGGTATTGTAAATTCAGTATTCTGTTCGTAAGATGGCATAGATTCATAAGAAAACATGCGTCGAAGGGCAAATTTAGTAAAACGCCTCTGAACTCTTTCTATGCGGCCAGAGTGGGTGACAAAATCTGAGTCCCAAATAATGCACGCGTATTCCAAGATAGATCTCACCAAGCAAATGTAAAGATTTTAAGTGAGAGTGGATCTAAAAAGTCCTTTGAGTTACGTTTCAGAAAACCCAATTTAGAGTTTGCCGTACAGACTATATGTTCTCTGTGAAAATCGAAGTTTAGTTTCGAGTCTAAGTACGCTCCTAAATCCTTGAAAGTAGTTACACGATTAAAGGGTTCGCCGTCGGTAAATGTTGAATTATACTTTATACAGGCTATTTTACGAGAAAATGTAATAATGTTGCATTTTGAGAAGTTTAAAGAAAGACCGTTGCACTTACACAAGTTTATCAGGGCTGATATGTCTAGCTGTAGTCTAACACAGTCGTCTAGGTATTTTACTCGATAACATAGTTTTAAATCGTCAGCGTACATCAAAAAGTTGCAAAATTTCAAAGTTTGGCTGATGTCATTTATAAATATTGAAAAAAGCAAGGGGCCTGAATGACAGTTATAGATTTAGAGAGGTTGGTGCCAATTTTAACCACAAATTTTCTGTCTTTAAGTACTACTCAAGCCATTTTAAAGCGTTGGAGTGAATTTCAAGCTTCTCGAGTTTAATAAGAAGCCAAATATGGTTTAGGCTGTCAAAAGCTTTCACAAAGTCCGTGTACAGAGTGTCCACTTGTTCGCCCTCCTCCATCACATTGACCACGAAATTTAGGAATATGGCAAGATTTGTATTGGTGGATCTGCCTGGGTAAAAACTGTGCTGCTGCGTAACAATATAACTCTTAAATGCCCCAAAGAGCTGGTTGTTTACAATTTTATCCAACAGCTTTGTAATGGTAGACAGTTTTACAATGGGGCGATAGTTTTCAACTAAATTTCGTAGGCCCGACTTATAAATTGGGGAAATAAATGAGGTTTTCCACTCGTCAAGGAAGTCACCGCTTTCAAGGGACTTGCTGAAAGTTTTGGTAAGGGGCAGATAAAGAGAGATTGCATATCCTGCTCCGTTTGAAACATCTAAGTCTAAAAGCGCTTCCAGAACTTGTTTTTCAGTGATAGCAAACTGTCCAATATTTATACATTCCAGTAAAGTAGAGGTGTCAAACGACGTGGTGACAGTATTAAATCTATCAAATACCGACCCAAAGAATCGAGCGAAAAGTTCACACGATTATTGTGTTGTGGAAGCGATAGAGTTTCCAAATGCCATGGATTTCGGGATGCCATTAACTTTACGTCGGCCGCTGTGGTGTAGTGCAATTCAAACCTCCGAGTGTATTTCTGCCACGAAAAACAGCTTCTCATAAAAACACAATCGCCGTTCAGAGTCGGCCTAAACAGTAGGTCCCTCCGCTTTGTGTGACATCAAGGCGCACGCCACAAGTCGGAGGAGAAGCTCGGCCAAACACTAACATATATGTAAGCGCCAATCAATTATTATTATTATTAACTTTACGTTTTGAGTTCAAAAACAACCAAAATGATTTATGGTTAACTTTAATATTAGTCTCTAGTGAATTAATATATTTTTCGTATACAAATTTTGATAAGCATTCAAATTCTTTTCTACGCTGGACAAACATTTTTTTTATCGTCGATGGAACCAGTTTCTCTAAATTTTTTATGTGCATTATTCCGCTGATTTTTCAGTCTTAGTATATCTTTCGTGTACCACGGAAGATTAAAAGATCTCTTCTTTTTATAGGTTGGAACGTATAAATTAAGGCCTTCTTTTACCACTCCCTTAAACCTTACATACATGCTTGACAAGTCTAAGTGCTCAAAAATTTTGTTCCAGTCAATAGAGTCAAAGAATGCGTTAAGGGCCGCAAAGTTTGCTTTAGCATAATTAAAGATGTATTCGGGTTCGCTATGATCATTTTCGTACATATAGAATGAAAATTGGATTGCAATTGCTTTATGATGAACCGATTCACAGGTTAGAGGTATATCATATCTATAAATACTAAGGCAATGTCATTATTTATAAAGACTAAATCTAATATGCTGCTTAGGTCGTTTACAATGTCGTTGAAATAAGTCAAAAGAATATAATGTATCACAAAGTAAAGGTAAAAGGAGTTAAAATGCCATCTTCAGGATTTTTTACCCATTGAATAGAACCCAAATTAAAATCACCTAGAATGCATGACGTTTGATAGGGTTACAAAGAGTCCATAATAAGGCTTATATTATCAATATGTGACTTATATATGCCGTAACCAATATAGGTGGGATGTAACTTATAATAAAAGAATTTCATTAAAACTATCACGATGCGTTTCACCACAGCGACACAGATTTGCTCGATGTTATCGCCAGTATGAAAAAGTTTTACCTCATGACTAGCACGGGAAGATGACACTGCAACCAAAATGCCGCCACCTCTAGTTACTCCAGCCTGCAGTATTCGGTCTTTACGATTAACTTCATAGTATCGTCCAAAAAATCTGCAGTTAGCCAGGTCTCAACAAGTATGATAATAGGAGTGTTAGCTATGCAAAAAAATTGTACAAGTTGGTACCAATTGTTACCAAATCGTGTTCGTTTAGCCAAAAACTCAGTAAAACTTGCAAGGAGAGAGCACAATTTTGACATTTCATTTGGAGGGGAAGTTGCAAATTCGTGCCGGGAAAATTTTTGCCAGTAAGAATTTGCAAGCAGGATTGTGGCACACGATTGCATTTTTGTCAACATTAATTTGAATCAACGAGTTCGTTAAATTTAAAAATGCACAATCTTGTTGCGACTTACTAATGAAAGAAGTATGTAAATATTCGTTTATTCAATTATTTTAATTAATTCCAAACACCTGTACTCGGTACTCGGCTGAAAAAGCTGTATTCGTAATCGGAACGCACTCGACACCACTGTCGATATAGGAAATCCGACAGTGACTTCAACAATGAAATTGAAGCGTATGTTGAAGTCAGAATACGGGGAAAGGTACGTATAGGTCCTGTTTTGGTTTCCACCTGAAATAATTTAAAAAATTTATTATGCTCGAAATGCAACCGTGGACGCCAACCAGCGCAAAACTCAGTAAGTTTCCCTCTTTGGGAGAATAAGATACCTTATTCTCTGAATTTTGTTACTGGCTAATTCTTACTGGCAGTTGCATAGCGAACACTCCTAATGTCGAAATCGTGTAATGCAGCTGATTGGTACAGTGCATTTGTTTTCGTAAGCAAACCGCCAACATTATGAAAATAGACAGAGAGCTTAGAATTTCTGACAAATGTATCCATCAGAGGTTTGCTTCCATCGGGGCCCTTTTTTGAAAAAAAATCAAATGGGCGATGATGTAAGACGGTGGATGCCGATTTTGAAATTAACCCGTTTAATTGATTCGCTTGAAGCATTTTTTTTATTAGCTTATAGCAGTATATAAGATTAGCATCGATATTTGTATGCCTAGCAATATAAGCGGAAATGTCTTTAGTTTCAACGGAGGGTTTGAACGAGCTTAACAGGTCTATTCTGCGCTGGTAACATAAATTTTGTAACCGGTAAATTTGGTTACCATCTCATAAGCTAGTAACAAAACATTGCCCCGTGAAATATGCAATACAGGAATTTCCACAAATCTCCATAGCTGAATTGCTGAATATTTTCACTGCATTACCAACGTACCTAGAATCGCGGTGCAAAGAAGTGGTAACATTTTTTGGTAATAAACTTTTCCGGTCACAAAATCTTCGGTAACGTGCAGAATAGACCTGTTAGTGAAACCATTTGAGGCGAACAGCAACATCAAGTTCGCAGTTAGCGTTCGAACCAACAACGATGTCACGCGTTTTGTCATTTCCGTTTGCCTTAGCATTTTTCTAACGATTCTCAATTACACCAGTGCCTTCGCTTAATACAACAACAGCTTCAGCGTCGACAGAAATTTTTGCAGGAGAGATATTTAACGGCGGAGCTTGCTTGATACGTTAATAGAGTTGCTGTTGTTTGCGACTTGCACATTCTTCCGACAAACATCACCAGAAGCACAATTTGCCCGTGAAGCATTGTAAGAAGGCGAGACAGCAGAAGCGACAGTTAAGTCATGCAAATTAGGAGAACGATGATTAGAGTTGTTATTGCATGCACTTAAGCAGACACCATGATGCAATAATACAAGGTTCGATAAAAGGTGCAATCCCGTATTCCTCGGACTCGGACTAGTAAAACTGTCAAAAAATAAAAATTCGCTCAGAGCGAGAGAGTAACATTGAAAAGTACGGGATCGCTTTCTAGTAAAAAATGGTAACTTCTGTCAACTTCAACATAACATCCAAATTTTGGTTGTAAATTTTTGCTTATTTTGTATGTAAACACACTCAGCTCACACATGTAAATAACCAAAAATACTTTCAAATTCATTAGAATCCACTTAAACAAGTAATGAAATACTTTTAAACATGAATTAGCAGAGTGCACTTTTCTTTTGTTTACAATTTGGTTGCCAAACACAACAGCTGATCGTTTGACACATTTACCAGAATTTACCAGCAAAAAGCTCTGATCCAATACTTTTCGTGAAAAATCCTGTAAAACTGTCAAACGGCAAAATTACTCTCTGAAGTGAGAGTAAAAAGTGAGTAACAACAAAAAGTACGGGAACAAAAAATCCATTTTTCCTGTAAAAACGTCAACCAGTGATTACTTGACACTTTTCATGATTTCACCAGAGGAAAAAGTTCGGGTAAAATCTTGCAACTTCCTTCTCTACACAACTCTCCAAAAGTCGCTCTCATTTACAGGATTTTGGAGTACGGGAACATTTTTCCTGCAAGTTCGTGTAAAATCCTGTAAGTTCATGGAGTACTGGATCAGAGCTAAAAATTCTCGGACTAAAACTGGTAACTTCTGACAGAGAAAGAACCGTATTTACTCTTTTTTGTCCTCTCAAAAGTCAGAGAACCGAGTACGGGATCAATTTCCAGTAAAATCTGACTGATTCTGACTAGTCCGGACTCGTACGGGATCGCAACTAAAAATAAATATTTCTATGTATATACCAAACTTGCCAACGTCAGATGGCGCATAACTCGAGAATGGATGGTCCACTTTCAGCCTTTTTTTTTGTTGTATTTGTTTGCCAGATGATGGATATGAAGAAGCTATTTGTTTGTGGAAAATGTGCAATATTTATTAATCAAATAAAACGGCAAATAAAAAAAATTTGGAGCTTACTTTTCTTTCGCGGTTATGGCTCGATTGTTTCGAATATGGTAATTCGAATTCTTTGCTGTCGCACTTTTAATGTTCTGGGGAGATTATACCACTATATTAATCATTCGCCGGGTTGCACGAAAAAAAAATTGAATGACTAAAAATATCAAAATATTCGCCATAAAAGGCGTTTGCATTGTTCAACTTTGCATTCTACTTTCAACTAATCGCTTTCAACAAAGTTGGTCGCCAGCCAACATTCGCCTCATGCGTACACCTTTTAAGTGTGCAATTACATCGCGCCATTGGGCTATTTCACACTAGAATGACAGAACAATTATTGTCACGGTTTCACACTGGATGAAAATTAGCAGAATAAAATAAGTATACGTACAGGACGTTTGAATGTATTTGTAACTTCTGCGCTTGGAAGTTGCGTAGCGGGGTAGAAGCTGGAACAACTTTTTGAGAAACTTTACCTCACCGCACTGCCTCTCTTGCCTACAAACAGAGTTGTTCTGGTGGCAGAAATGTTCCAGTGTGAAACCCACCATTGACTAAACTGAGCTGTCGTGTGACGATTGGGCCTATGGATGCGGTTTGGCTGCGTCAAAGTCTCATTCGGAGACACCAGGATTGTGTTGTGGAGGACAATACCTAAATACCTTCGTTGGCTCCACGAATATCGACAAATACATTTCGGCATTTAAGTGAATTTCGTCTCTTTAGCCTACATTGAATTTCTGTAGTCCAACGATTCTTACCCATTTTGTCTTGTTGGCGCCAGCGAATGAAGAACAGCATTTTTTTCAAATTTAAAAAGTAAAAATTTCACTACTAACAATTTAAAAATGTTCTTAAAACTTGCAAAGAAATTTGGAAACGAAATATCACTGTTTTTGTTTTTAGGAGTAGGGTGGGAGTGTCATTGATAAAATTAGAGCGAGAGAAAGTTTTTCTTACAAATCCTTTCATTAGGTGCGTTCGTTTAAAATCTCCAGTAAAAACCAACCAACTGCCAAGTTCCGGCGAAATGTCATCTGTTCTCTCACAAGAGAAAAATATCCCAAATAGTACGCGAACAGAAAATTTGAAGAAACTTGCAAGTTAGACGAACAGCTGTTATAATTTTTGCTTACATTCAAAAGTGTAAAATTTAAAACGTACGAAAAGTCATCACAAAGTGTTATACTGGCACAGTTTATTGATTAAACAAATAACTACTTATTTCTTACAATTTTAATTAGTCGCATTTTGTAATTTTTAACTTCCAAACCATCAAATTCAATTTTGTGCTTTGCGTAAATGCCAACCAGCTGTTTTTAATCAGCTGTTTTCCTGTTGGCAAATTGCTGTTGGCAAAATTTTTTCCAGCAGAAACCAGCAGCTTCCCCTCAAAATGAAATGTCACTTTGCTCTCTCAATTTCCCCTACTTTGCAAGTTTTTTGCGTACGCGAACGCAAAAACTTGTAAGTTTTGGTTAAACATGAACAATTAACAGCTACGCGAACGCAACTTTTATTGAATCATGTGTCAAACTCCAAAATATGCAAAAGAATGAGAGACAAAAGAAGATAGGATATAACCCAGTAAGCATTAAAAATATACAAAGGTGTTTTCTGCAAAAGGTGTTGAGCTCCTTTTCTTCGCAAAACAGAAAGGAGAATTCTACTGCCTGAGGGTTATAATCCCTAAGTGCGGCCGAAGGCCTCCTACGCAGAAAGGTGTTATCTGCAAAATGTTGTTGTTGTTGTTGTTGTTGTAGCGGCTACAACAGCCCCGCCCAGGAACGTTGGTATCTCAGTCGTTGTCGTCAAGTTCCACTAACGGCAACCCTAGGAAGCGTGCGGCTTCTGTGGGGTTGGTCCACAGGGACAAGGCCGTTAGGGTTGTCGGGTTTCCGGGCATGCGAAGAGATGTTTCAAGTCATGTGGGGTCTCTCCGCATGCCGGACACTCATTCGGCACATCCTCATTCAATCTACTCAGGTAGGAGTTTAACCTGCTGCAGTAGCCGGAGCGAAGTTGTGCTAGTGTTGTACGCGTCTCCCGAGGCAGATGAAGCTCCGTCTCGTCTGTGTCCAGGGGCGGTATGCCTCGAACGGCATTCACAGGTCCGGAGTCTACATAACTCGAGACTGACTCCCTGTGAATGCCCTTCAGGGCCTGTCGGTAAGCAGTCGGGTCCAGAGGTTGCTTGATGAACCTCTGGTCTTCGTCCGTCAGTCCATATAGATGCCTCCTGACGTGCCTAGGCGAGGGCTCCTCTGCAAGCAGCTGTCTGTTTGGGTGGCCGCTTCTGTGGCTCCCGATCAGGAACTGCTTGCAGAGCATTATATTGTGCTCCTTTACGGGGAGCATTTGCGCCTCGCCGTGAAGATGGTGTTCGGGCGACATCAGGAGGCATCCTGCAAAAGGTGTTCAGCCCCCCTTCTTTGGCAACACAGAAAGGAGAATTCTACTGCCTGAGGGTTATAATCCATAAGTGCGGCCGAAGGCGACCTACGCAGAAAGGAATTCTACGCAAAAACACATTTGTTAAAAAGAACATTTTTTTTATAAAAACTTTTTTTTTCTATTTTTGATTAACTTTTTTATTCTTTATTCCAAATCGCCCGATATCTAATTTGGCACAATTTCTTTTATTAAATAATCCCACGGTTTCTTTTAGTTGGGTCATATTCCATTTCAAACTGCTTAGTTTGCCTAAGAAAATTCTGTTTTTCCCCCTTTTTCAAACGGTTCCCTAGGGGCCTGTGGGAGGAGCCCAAAAGGGGAATACGCCTTTCTAGTGATCGCTACTAAACTTTTCCCGAAATATGCCCTTTTTTTTGTAAAATTCGTAGTTTAGCGTACATTTATCACTCCTTTTCTCCTTAAACTATCCACTTCACCAATACATTTTTGTATTCCCCTTCACTTTACACTTTACTCGATTAGTTATAACTCATGATACAATAGCACAAGGTGGTATCAGTTGTGACAGCTCGATTTGACACTGCCTTAGCTCAGTAGAATAAGAGGACAAACGGGCAGAAATTAATCCCCATTTGGGAGAAAAATATAAAATTTCATGTTTTCTTCTAAACAAAATTTGCTTTCTTATAGTATATTCGTAATGAAATAAAATAAAATAAGATAAAATACCATTTTGAGAAAACAAAATGTGTATACTGAGAAAAAATAAAAAAACATTCCACTATATTATTAGGCAAAGAATTGTTAAAGAAGTAACACTGTTTCACCTAAGGCATTCAACATGGCGGAATTAGAGCGAGAAGCTGCCAACCGATAACACCTTGTATTATTGCATCATGGTTATAACTTGCTTTACGACTTTAATATTAACCCATTAGTCACAATTCGTTAAATAAAAACACCTTCAAAATCACGCGTCTGACTTTGGTTGCATATTCAATTAAAGTTGCGTTCCAGATAACTTCGTGTAAAAACCTGTAAAATTGTCAAATAAGGTCGGTGTTATGCAGAAATTTTCTTTGGCAAACTGCGTGCAATTGTTGTTGCAGCAAACTCGGAGAGAGCGAGTTTGGCAACTCTCACAGCAAACTAATTTAGTTTGGTTAAATTGCAGCAAATTCGGCGTTGTCATATACAAAAATTTTAGATAATTGTTGCTATACACAAAATACTCATTTCGTGTTGGCAATAGCCATGAAAACCATAATGAACGTGCAACCCTGTGCCAAACTCGACATAACCACCTCCGAGCAAACTAAGCAGCCGCCATTTAATTTGGCAAACAAAATTTGTCTGCATAACACCGACCTAACAAAATTACTCTCTTGAAAGAGAGGAGCGAGAGCGAATCAATAAAGGTCACCTGGAACTCGAAAAACCCCTTTTCCTGCAACTACTTCGATTTTTTTTAATGAAAAGTGCCATGGAGACGATCAAATATCTTTATCAACCGTCTCGCGTTATGCTTGATAAAAAACAAGCGCACTTGCCTTCTGATCGTCGTGAGCAAGTGCGCGGACAAGAAAAATAAATTGTTTGTTTAATTGACGAGTTTATTTGAACGTTTGCGAGCCAATCTCATACATATGCAATGCTTGACGTATTTATTTGATTGTCTCCGTGGCGCTTAAGGTTCTGTTTTTGTTTACAAATGCAACCCTGCCTATCGTTAGACACTTTTCATGAACTTGCAGGAAGAAAAACTTCGGACTAAAACCTGCAAGTTCTGCCTGAGAGAGAGAGAGCAAGTTACTCTCACAAAAGTGGTTTGACTTAGGTCGATGTCATGCAGACAAATTTTGTTTGCCAAATTAAATGGCGGAGGTGGTTATGTCGAGTTTGACACAGGGTTGCACGTTCATTATGGTTTTCATCACGATCCAGAAAATAAAGGTCGCGCCATTCGCGGACCGCTAACCCTCTCTTCGTCGAATTGACAGCATCCACCTAATCGCTGACGTCATAAAATACTTTTGTTTACATTCCCTGTTGCCAACTTCATGCCTTTCGCACCAAATTTAGTGGGTATTCAAAACCCGAAAATTTTTGAGTTTGGTGCTTAACGCGTTTTGGTGCTTTTGTTTTCAGTTTCAAGACACCAAATTAGAAAATCTTAAAAAATGGAAGCAAAATTTATAGCAATCGTAAGTGTGGTAAGCAACTTTACAACAATTTAAACAAAATCATGGCACAGTGACAATCATAAGCGACAACAAAATATGTGGCAGCACCTTCAATCATGCCAGTAGAAATCAACCGTCGTGCAAGAAACATTGATTTTTATTAATTTGAATCGGCATCCTTACAATAAAATTATGTATGCGTATAAAGTCTATAAAATACACCAATAAAAATTTGGTGCTTTTTCAAATTCAAAACTTGGCAATGCTGTCTTTTGTCCCATGCTTCCTCTTTTTCTTGTCGAGTTCGTCTTGCTCTCTCATTCTGGTCTTTATTGACGTCACGGCCAGTTGCTCTCAGCTCGATTGGCGCAATCTTGTATTCTATCATTCTTGGGTTTTCATGGCTATTGCCAACACGAAATTAGAATTTTGTGTATAGCAACAATTGTCTAAAATTTTTGTATATGACTACGCCGAATTTGCTGCAGTTTGACCAAACAAAATTAGTTTGCTGTGAGAGTTGTTGTTGTTGTTGTAGCAGCATACAAATTCCCCAAAGACATTTTGGGGAGTGTTGCTGGAGTGACAGTCCTTGGCCAGATATAAATCTGGGTCGTTCCGGTTACGTAGACCCGACTGTCGTGGGAACGTGCTGTGAGAGTCGCCGAGTTTGCTGCAACAACAATTGCACGCAGTTTGCCAAACAAAATTTCTGCATAACACCGACCTTACAGGTTTTTTGGCACCTGTAACGCTTTCCTGCAAAAAAAAAACCTGCAAATCGTGAATATCGTGAGCATCTGGAACGCAACTTAAATGGCGGAGTTCAACTGTCAAACTCCAAAATATGCAAAAGAATAAGAGACAAAAGAAGATAGGATATAACCCAGTAAGCATTAAAAATATACAAAGGTGTTCTCTGCAAAAGGTGTTCTACTCCTTTTCTTCGCAAAAGAGAAAGGAGATTTCTACTTTCTGAGGGTTATAATCCCTAAGGCCGCCTACGCAGAAAGGTGTATCTGCAAAAGGTGTTCAGCCCTGTGTTGGCAGCACAGAAAGGAGAATTCTACTGCCTGATGGTTATAATTCTTAAGTGCGGCCGAAGGCCGCCTACGCAGAAAGGCGTTCTCTGCAAAAGGTGTTCAGCTCCCCTTCCCGAACATTTTCCCCGCGTATTACTACCGTTAACTTCGAATTTCCGTAATATGGTGTTTACATGAGGCGATTTTATAGATACACAAAATAGGATAATCTATCACAGAAGAGAAAAGAAACTTTTTTTTAAGTTCTAAATTCAATGAGAGAAAACTATTCACGTACGCCATAATTTCGCAGTATTATCTTAAATGGTTATTTCTTATGAATGTACATACATATAATTGCATATTACAGTAATTAAAGATGGGTAAACATAAAAATTATATCATATAACCATTACCTTTACACAAAGTGGATACCATCTACAATCTACGCGGCTCCCAGAAAGATTTATAACAGAAAGTGTTTTCCCTAAGTTTCTAACATCTCGGCGCAGTAAGCATGTCCGGGCCAGAGAAATTTTTGAGCTAAGATCATCAGAACGCATACCCTTCAAATCATTGTCGAAGCTGCGATGAATGGGCTTAGAGCAGGCGCTGTTCCGGTCCGACCAGATTATATGCTGTGAATCATTTATCACTTCCAAAGTTTTCTCGAATATACTTCTAGGAATTTTTATAAATTCGCTGGTTTTTTTATCTTTTTTACGTCTTTTGATAGTACGCCTGGTTGGCAAAGACATAATTACTAGAGCAACACTTGTTTACAAGAGATTATAAGAAAATAAAACACTAATAGTTGCAGATTAGTTTTCTTCTTTTGGGATACAAGGTGGACCACATTTGCGAATAAGAAAGTTATGTGGGGTGTTCACGGAAGAGATTATGTAACCAGTTAACGATTTTTTCGATATAAATGTTGTTGTGCCAACAAGTGCAATAGCGATCCGAAATTTTCGCTAACTGGTTATAGAATCACCTCACACTTCCTTTGGCATAAATGCAGTTGGGCTCCAATTCTCAAATTAAAACAAAAAAATTTGGAATCGATAGAGAAGATTGAGCTGAGTATAACGGTATACTTCTTTGTTTGGGCAAACAACAACAACAAGAATTATCAAAGGTTAACAGCCCTATTCTAATAAAACCTCACAACTGAGTTGTGAACAAAAATTTGTGAGATTTCTTGTGAGGTCAATTTTGTGAGGTTATTCTTGCCCACACCTCATAAGAAAAAAGCTCAACCAAATCACCACACGAGGTGAAAAGCATTTTGCTGTCGTAAATAAAATAAATACAAAAGATGGATGCTGAACAAGAGGAAAAGTAAATATTTTTGGAAATTTGTTTATTTTTTTGATAATTACTGACTTTATTTATTTTCTAGGCGAATTTAAAAAGAAATAACAAAGCAATAGTAGCTCCAGTACTTCACATAGTTTACAATCCACAACTTGGTGCACAAGTTTGTATGGAATTAAAATCCTATGCCTGCTCTAACTCTTCCGAAACTGCCGCAAAAACAAGCAATAACTCCGCCATTACTGAATATACTTTTAGTTAAAAAAAAAAAACTTAACTCAGACACTGTTAGCGGACGAAAATTAACAAAACATTATTCAATTGCTCAATAAAAATCGGCTGGTTTTCTCTTGTGAGGGTCTCCTTCGTACATCATAAATTTACTGACAATTGTGAGCGTATGAGCTTTTGAATTTACGCCAGCATAGGGATAACCTCACAATAGTCAGAAACCTCACAATAGTGAGTGTGGTGATTTTTGTGAGGGTAACAGAATAGGGCTGTAAATTTTAAGTTGGTACTTAGCCAGAAAAGTCGAAACTAAGGCGACTATGAATAGCTTTAGGTGTAACTTAGGATAGTTTCGACTTAGTTGTGAACTAAATATGACTATGAATATGCGCCCTTGGTATTTTAATGAAAGTATTTTGCATCCCCAAGGAACCTCAGTACTTTGGACCAGAGTATTTAGCGCCTGCTAAATACTTTCATTTTTTGTACTTTGGTATCTAGCAGCTCCTAAATACTCAAGTTTTTCTTACTTTAATATCTAATAGTTCCTAAATACCTAAATATTTTTTACGTGGGTATTTAGCAGCTCCTAAATACCTAAGTAAATAGTACTTTGGTATTTAGAACAACACAAAATACCTAAATAATTTTGTGCGTAATACTTAATATTTAGTAAATACAATTTTGCCTATCACTGACTTATATATATAAGGGCAAAGGTGGAGGGGAATATGTAGATGAAGAAAATAATAAACTTAAAAGTAAAAACAAAGATGAGGATGAGGATACCGATAAAAGTAAAGATGAAGATAGGGGTAGAAAGGTTAAAATAAAGGTAATTAAAGAGGAAAGGATATAGAGAGAGACACAGACTCAATCCGGGAAATATTTTGGGATTTTAGAGATTTTCCGGCTTCTCGAAACTTATCGATAAAATAATCGAAATTTTTATCGGTTTTGTTATCGATATTCTTATGGATTTTGTTATCGAAATTTTTATCGATATTTTTATCAATTTTGCTTTCGATATTTTCGAGACTTATCGACACAATAATCGATATTTGTATAGATTTTGTTATCGATATTTCTATCGACTTATCATCGATTTTATAATCGATATTTTTAACTATTTTGTTAGTGATATATTTTTATCGATTTTGTCATCGATATTTATCGATTTTGTTATCGATATTTATCGATTTTGTTATCGATGTTTATCGGATTTGTTATCGATATTTATCGATTTTGTTATTGATATTTATCGATTTTGTAATCGATATTTATCGATTTTTTATCGATATTTATCGATTTTGTTATCGACATTTATCGGTTTTCTTATCGATGTTTATCGATATTTATCGATTTTTTTATCGATGGTTATCGATTTTGCTATCGATATTTATCGATTTTGTTATCGATATTTATCGATTTTGTTATCGAGATTTTGTCGGTTTTGTTATCGATGTTTATCGATTTTTTACCGATATTTATCGATTCTATTATCGCAATTTTTATCGATTTTGTTGCCGATATTTATCGATGTATCTATTGATATTTATTATTGAAATTCACGTAAGATTTAACTGCCATCGATGATATTTATGCTGGCCATGTATGTACATATATCGTTTGTTAGAAAAATTTGTTATTGAATAGCGTAGTTCAAATTAACATAAGTGATGACAGCTAAGCACAAAATGGGTTCAATATCGGATAGTAGTTTTTCTGAAAATTGCAGATAAATTGTATTGAATATAAGCCATCGATATATTTATTAAATATGACACAAATTAGATATGTAACGTAAGTTTCACTTCTACAGTGTGGCCCAGGCGCACTTACTTTTTTTTATTAATTTGTGTTTCTTCCATAGAATCCCACGAGTAAGGAGGAAGAGAGAGGTCATCCGAGGCAAAGCCACGGTGCCCCGGAAAGACTTAAGCTCGGAACACTTTGACGACTGCAACTTCACGACGTAACGACAGCGACATCATTTTGTCGACAAATGTCGCCTTGAAGCCAGCTTCTTAAACATTTTGAAGACCTCAGCGACATAGCAAACAGCTGATTTTAAAGTTTGACATTTTCGTATATTTATTTCACAAATTGTGTATTTTTATTTAAGTAAATAAGAAAAACATGAACAATCAAGAATATGTGATTAATTTTGCGACAATTTAATTTTGCAGCACTACATCTACTCATTGTCGCCGGCAAAATTAGAAATAGATTTAATTTGGCGACGTCGACAATTGCAGTCCTGCAGCCAAGATGTCGTGCTGTCGTCAAAATAATTGTGTCCGTAAGAACGTGTGTATTTAAAATTTGACAGATGCTGCTTGTCGCTTGCTGTCGTCAAAGTGTTCCGAGCTTAAATAAAACCAGACGGCGCCACGTGACTGGAGTACGTAGAAAGACACACTAACGTAGTGCCATTCAGTCCGCAGGCACGGTCCGATTAACACCTGGCCTTACGGATTTTATCGAGTTGTTCTCTCTAGAGCCGCCATATTCACTAAAAGCAAAGGCACCTCTCGCAGGGTGTGACTCTTCGCCACGTATGGTCGGTCTTGAGCCATCGACTGCCCCTGATCCAGAGCACTGCATCACGGGTGATAACAGCACCAAGAACCTTGACCCCCATAAATGTAGTAATAGTCTCATTTAGCTGTGTTGTTTTCCCACAAGAATGAGAGAATACAAGATTGCGCCGTCCTGGCCGTCGACAGTTGTGTACCACAAGTAAACAAAGAATAGAAAAGAAGAATGAATTTAAACTGCCAAAACAGTTCACTTTACAGCGGAAAACGTGTTTTAATTTTGCTAAATGCGAAAATATTGCATTTTCACACAATCTATTAGAGAATAGTGAACGTTTTAGTGCACTCGATTGCTTTGCAATCAAAGCTGCTGCAGCAAACGTTTTAGTGCACTCCATTGCTTTGCAATTAAGACTGATGCAGCAAACTACCGGCAGCATCTCACCGGGATTGATTAGTTAACTTGCTAAAGGAGGATGCTTGGAGCAGAAGCGAAGTCATTGTGATGCAATGCTGTCAATATAATAATAAAGATTCATTTCGAGAACGGCTTTACCTTGCCCTATGTACACAAAATGCAGCGATTCGTCGCAGCGCTACACTTGCATCTACGCACCTCGCATCTTGACGGCTGTCGAAATTTAACACATGGCACTTCTTTTTTTTTTAGTTTTTACGCAGTCTTCAACTCAAAAATTAATCCCGAATTGGCAATTAACACCATTTAAACTGATTTTTCACTTATAATTAAAATTCTCTTTGTCGCTGATTTGTAAACAAAGTTTTATTTACAAGTTACCACAACTGTCAAAATCGGAAAAACCAAAGTAGAGGTACCACTGACGGCGCCACCTTTGTTCGATGCACCGTGCTTTTCCCACAATCAAATAAGTTGTAAATCTTTCTAAGGTTATAACTTTCTGCCCTTTCATAACAATTATATCAACAAGTATATATTAGTAATATGCCGTTATTTTTGCATTAGTCGTTAAATATGTAGGTGGTTGCCAATTAACGACTATATGAAGCGGTTTTAAATATTTTTATAGCAATTTATTATAAAAAAAAATAAAATTTTTTAAGCTCAATTTAATTATTATATTTTTTGTATGGTAATTACATGACTTTTATTCAAACATTTCATTTTAAGTAAAAATATCGTTTTATATTAAAAATCGTTGCAGGCAAAAATTTATACAGCTGTTTATTTCACTGTCAGCGGATGTGCTTAAACTTAACCATATAAAGTTTATACCAATTTAAAGGTATTTCTCTGCTCTTTCTAATAAACACATCATTTATTATAGTTAATAACGTATTTTTCTTAGAAAAACGTACATTTTTATAAAAAAGGCTATAATTAATTTTTTTTTTAAATATGTATATAAGATATATAAAAATATGCATATCAAATAAAAGGTCTATCAATTACCATATCCACATTTTGAAATAGTTTTCGAAATATAAGTTTTTGAAAATATTGGCGAATATTCATAGTCATATTTATTTCACAACTAAGTCGAAACTATCCGAAGTTACAACTAAAGCTATTCATAGTCGCCTTAGTTTCGACTTTTGTGGCTAAGTACCAACTTAAAATTTTGTTTCGGCTGCAGTTGCAATTAAGTCATAACTAGGAAGAAGTATATTTTTTAAATTAAGGAAAAAAAGACGAAATATGTAAAAATTAAGTTGGCAGAGCGTGATTTTGATAATATTGAATGATCTCCAATTGAAATTTACAACGAGCGATCCATTTGAATCGGAAGATGAAATTAAATGCGTATTATAATTCGAATAAGCCTACATCACAATTTTATAATTGGAATGATTTACATATATAAATGCTCAAATAATAAGTCAATTTCATGCTTGTACTTTTAAAGCAAATTAGTGCATAACATTTAGATATGTGTTTGTGTGTTTCACAGCATGCTTTCGATAAACATCGACTTCACATCATTGCGGTAGTTCTAGCTATTTCACACAATTAACAAGAAACTTATACCTTATTCTTTAGCATAAACATGCAATGAAAGTAAAAATTACATAAACGGATGATCAAACTGGACATTATTTAATAAAAATGTAATTTTTCCAAAATATCGTAACGAAAAATCGATACATTTGCACACTCGTTTTGCAATATCCTAAAACTAAGTTAAAACTATGTTCACATATCAATATTATCTCAATCAAAGCTCGTTTTTTAATCACCCCGTTTACACAGGCAAATATCAGATTATTTGCCGTCAAATTTGTTGTGCTCACATCTCAAGGAAAAGTTATGTTTCTTCTCTGTGCCACCGTGATCACGTTTTTCTGCTATGATATGCAATATAAATATATTTTAACTTAACATTATGTTAAAAATACCTTCACAAACTTCTTTTACTTGCTGGCGTACATTTTTGTTTACTTTTACATTTGGCATTTCTCCTCTTTTTCGCAAAAACAATCGATAAAGCTAGGATGGACACCGAAAAGTTATCGGTTAAATCTGAGATTATTTTATAATTACAGATTAACAAGGGACGAATATTATATGGCTAATCTCTTGTTATAAATGAAATGAGGATAATCTACTTATATGTGAACCTAGTATAAAACTACTTAGTAGAAGTTTGAAATGCGACTATGAATAGAAGTGAATTTTAAGGTGGTACTTAAATTTAAGTTGCAACTTTATTAGTTTCGACTTAGTTGCTGGACTATGAATACGCGCCATTGAAAATTCCACCTTCTAGCTCCGCCTTTATTAGTTTTCGTCAAAAATGGTTTACACGTTTCAAATCAGTAGAAAGGAGCGGACCACGCCCACTTTTAGTTCTTGTTTTATCTCAAAGTCCGCTATACTGCACTTATGCCTTATTTATTCCTATGTGAAAATATACTCTTATGAATAACCAGCCATTTTTGTTGTGGAATACACTTTGTTTTGTTTCATTCCATTTGTGCCATATGACAGTGGTAAACGGTACAGGATGAAAACATTTGTTTGTCGATGGTAGGAAAAAATTTATTTCGCTCTTGTAAGTCTATTTTTTTATTATTAAATCTCTGAAAAGCCGAGTGGAGAACTATGCTTTTACTGGTATTATCGAATGGTATGAATTCTTCAAAGTGCTGTGTAATACAAATGCGTATGTAACGTGGTAAACGTAATTTTGTTTTTATATTCCCGCAGATATATATTAAACAAAAAAAAAAAAAATATGTCGAGAGATATCGATCAGGAAGTTTCGGACACTTTATGCACTCTTTTGAGTTTTGATGAGGATAATTTCCTCAGTCAGGAGGAAGTAGAGGAGAACTTAAGGAACTGTCCAAATATTGAGCATGTCAACTATCGTAGTGCCAATAGCCCTGGGGCAAATGTTAAAGATTGCCCTGACTCGGATGTTAAAAAAGATGACTGCCAAGATCAAAATGAAGATACTAATGTGAGTCAGGATATTGTCCAGGATCAAGGGAGCCCAGCTATTGAAGGTCAAAATACTGCGGCTAATGATACTGGAGATGTAATCGATCCCAAAACAGTTTTGCATGCCCAAACTGCCGACGAAGAAGAAGACACAGAGAGCAAGTTATTTAAGCAACCCTTGGACATCAAAATGGAATTTATTTGCGAATCAGAGCAGTTTACTGAAGGACATTTAGAATCATCACGAAAGGTTGCTGACGAAGAGGAAGATTACAACTTTAATGAACATGATGATTTTTTAAAAATGGAGTTTATTTCCGAATCCGATCAGATTCCTGAAGACCATATTGCCGGCGAATATGGTTTTGAAGACCAATATAAGAAAGATATAAACTTCAATGATGGATTGACACATGTAGAAGTGAGCTCTCTCGATGATAGTTTTGAAAGAATTGGGAATATCAGTCCAAAAAATGAACTGCTTGATAACATACTTCTAAACCAAGATTCTGCTTACACACCTAATGAAGAATTGATCATAAATGCTGAGGAGGATGGCGAGCTCTCGTCTGTAATGAATGATCATAATTACACATCACAAGAAAAAGCAACTCATGAGGAAAATTTGCATAAGATTTTGGTCAGTCACATTTTAAATAAAGGATCTACCACTATGTCAGTAAAGAATGTAAATGACTTTGTAGAAAAAACATTGGAAAGTATAAATACATTTAGCACTGATAGTGGAAATCTACAAAATGATGCCCGTGAAGACCCAGGAGGCTCTGTAGGATTGACCGATATTTTTTGTGATGGAAAATCATCAAAAAAAGCTGTGTTTGATGATAAATTAAAAAGTCTTTCCACCAATCATTTCCCATCTGAAAAAGAAGCTACGGACAAGGCAAACACATTGAGAGAGCTTCCATCTGATTATGGTTTATCCCAAACAGATAATTATAATAACACGATTTGCGCCGAAGACGGAAGTTCTATAGATGGAGTGGTTCAAAATATCAGTATATCTTCTATAGCTTCACCGAAAGAGGACTGTTCGGAACCTTTAGAACATGCGATGGGTGAAATTTCTTCCCAGGAATCGGAAGGCATAAGTGATTTGGTAATACAAAATTTGCAATCAACTCCCCAAGAAAGCACTGGACATATGTCCGCAGATGAAATAGAAAAAGTAACGCATAACGATGTTCGCACCGAGCTTAGCGGTGGGGATGTATCAGAGGAGCATTGTTCGGATACATTGGAAGTCAAAACGTGCAACGAAGCGAACGAAAATAGTCACGAAAAGATAGACGATGAGCAAACGAGATTACTGCTTCTGCAGGACGACCAAACCGTTTCAGATGGACACACAAAAACGACGACATCTAATGAGGAACTGCTTAAAATTGCCGAGGAAGACTTCGAAGAAGGCAAAGAAGAAATTAATACGACGGAGGAGTTCCTCGCCAACGAAACCATTTCTAATAAGATCTCAGCTAGCGTCACTGAATTGGAAAAAGTAGAAAGTAGCGCATACGCCGATAACAAAGATTTTAAAACTTTGAATTTGTCATCTGTTCCTTCACCACAAGAGAATTGTTCCGAGCCCATGGAGCATGCAACATTTGATGAAGCTTTCGAACTAAATTGCAAGGAAAAATCAACAGTAATTAAACATTTAGAAACACTTCTGTCATTTGCGAAATCCCTACAGAACGATTGCGAGACATTTACATCCTCAACAACTTCTATAGAAAACAAGCTAAAAAAATATTTGCAACAACAGTTTGAAATTTTCAAGAAAATCGTTCAATCATTTACAGCATTTCGATGTGAAGAAAAATCCATTCAGACTGACACAAGATTATCGAAACGCAAACTGAAAAGGTTAAATCAAAATAACAAACAAATTCTGCTTGATCCTAGTGACTCAAGCAGTTCAAGTGACTCGAGTAGTTCTGAAACATCAATAAAATCTCAAATCTTCCGGGGTAGAGCAAAAACAAGCGCAAACAAAGCACAAACGGATTCGGCAACAAAGACATTCAATGGCAATAAAAATGAGAGTATTGCTGGTGAATACGACGATGGAGTGGCATTAGTTGATTATACACAATCCGAAATATTTGAAACTGAGGCATTTTGTGAATCTTTCTCTAACATAAGAAAACTAAATAAAAGCGATACTTTAAGTGATGATGATATTAGCGAGAGAGATGTAGAGGACACATGGGACTGCAAGAAGGGTAAGCCCAGTTGCCATGTTGAACGCAATGGGTCGCAGAATGAGAGTGACAAAGAGAATTCAATGCACAAAAACTTCGACAGTAATAAGAATTCACAGGACGATGGAGACAAAGAGATTGAACGGTAAGAGACGGAGATACATTACTTTGGAAATGCCCAAATTCATTTATATTAATTTTAATTTACTATTTTCTAACTATTAGGCTAATTAATCTTAACGGTTTGATCAAAAGACCTAATTTGGGAACAGGACGGTCAGCGGAGTCAAACGAGAAAGCAAAAACTAAAAGCAGTATTAAAAATAAGGATCTGGCAGACACTTACATCGATGATGATATACATCAAGATATTATTTCTGATGCGAGTATAAGCGAAGTAAGTATTTGCTATAATAACTTATGCACCAATTTTGGGTACGCCTTTATCTATTATAAATAAGGAACTAGCGCTTAAGCTATCAGCCATCGGACTAGCAACTGGAAAGGAAAATTTTCACCCGATCTTCAGCCGGAACAGCACTAGTCCAGAGGCAGGGGGACCTGTTTTAGTAACATATAGGGATGTTGGGGTTAACGTAAACCTAGCTGACCAACACATTTTTGCAAATTTCTCGGAAACCAATAGAACACCTAAATTAGTTTTGGAGGCCCCAATTAACACCTAAAAGACACCTAATTCTTAGTTTTTAACCGACTTCCAAAAAAGGAGGAGGTTATCAGTTCGTGGGAATATTTTTTTTTTTTTTTTTTTTTTTATGTATGTTACCGCATAACTTTGGACCACGTCAACCGATTTCGATAATTCTTTTTGCATCGGAAAGGTAGTGTCTCAGAGGTGGTCCCATACTAATCTGGTTAAGATCCGATCAGCGGATCATGAGATATATATATATATATATTTTTTTTTTATATGGGAGTTGAAGTCGTTTTTTTTTTTGCTAAAAATTACTAGTTATTAATTTTTGTCGACTTGGGTCATCTAGGTTTACGGACGTACTCCGAACGAACACTAATGAATTTTGGTGGGATAGGGAAAATACTGCATTTATTTACTTCTAGTTCGAAGAAATCATGTAGGCAAAACCATAGTTTTTGAAAAGAGGGGGCTTAAAATAGATTTATCAGCAAAGCAACGGTTAACATCTCCTCCAACTTGGCAGCCCCCGTTGGTATACAACCACCCTAATAACTCCCGAAGGAATTCAAGCAGGAGGCTTCTAACCAAAGGGTCTGCTCCTATGGGAAAATGTTCGAAAATATTTTATGCTTAAGTCTACGCCATTTGTATTTGCGGTGTTGAATTTACGTAGGAATTACTGAAATGAGAAGATCCTAAGTAATAGTCAGGCGGTGCTCAAGGCTTTTTATTATGTGTAGCCACATCAACCTTAAGTGCACTGAGAAACTTATCCCCTTGTTAAGTACAATGATATCTAGCTAACAATGCACAGTGGTTACAATTGGTTTCACTCAATTTGATTATTTTTTTAAATGAAAGCTAATTAAATTTGCTAGAGAATTTGAACTTATTTTTTCGTTTGTATTAAAATTTTGAGTGCAAAGTGCATAAAAAGTAGTAAAAAGTTTTGAAGAAAATCGATTCTCCTGTTCCAGTTAATAAATGTTACATAAAAATATCAAGTTGAAAACAATTGTAGGGTTCCCCCGAAATGAAAAAAAAATCAGAAATAAAATTTAAATGTTTTAAAAAATGTTCACCAAAATTAAAAAAAAATTTAGTTTCTAGAAAAATGTTGGCTATGCAGTTTATAGATCATAAAATTTTAGGGGTTGGCTTTCCTATAAGGGTGGTCTTTAAAGGGGCGGTAGGCGAAGGGGGAGTGGGCGTGGCACCTCCAACCACCCTTTTAGGAGAGGGCATGAACCGCGATTGACAAAAATGTTATCCCTTAGAAAAATTGCCAAAAATCACAATTTTCACTTGCGTTCCCAGTATTTTTGCGTCCCCAGTATTTTTCCTTTCTGTGTAGGCGGCCTCGGCCGCGCTTAGGATTATAATTGTTTTCAACTACACCTTTTCCAGTAGTATTTCAGAAAAATACAAATATATTTCAGAAAAGGCCAAATGAATTTCAGAAAAGGCCAAATGAATTTCAGAAAAACTCAAATGTATTTCAGAAAACCTCAAATGTATTTTAGAAAAGGTTAAATGTTTTTCAGAAAAAGCCAAATGAAATTCAGAAAAGTTGAATGATTTTCAGAAAACCGCAAGTGTATTTCAGAAAAGGGCAAATGTATTTCAGAAAAACACAAATGAATTTCAGAAAAAGGCAAATGTATTTCAGAAAAACAAAAATGTTTTTCAGAAAATATTTTTTAAATATTTTCAACTAGCAAAACTTTTGCAATCGCAAACCTCCGAGTGTATTTCTGCTTCATTTTTAGAGAAGGTCAAATGAGCACCACCGAATGGGTTCGGGGCCTTTTATGAAAGCATTCAAAAAATCATTGTTTTTAAAGTCTAAGATTGCATTTTTTTTTTTAAATTCGTACCTAGGATAAGCTACTTTTGCGTAGTCACGCATAAATTTGCGGTAATATCCCGTCATACCCAGAAATTGTTTTATTTGTTGTTGTTGTCGTAGCGGCTACAACAACCCCGCCCAGATCGGCTGATATCTCAGTCGTTGTCGTCGAGTTCCACTAACGGCAGCCCCAAGAAGCGTGCAGCCTCTACGGAGTCGGTCCATAGGGACGACGCCGTTAGGGTTGTGGGGTTTTCCGGGCATGCGAAGAGATGTTTCGAGTCGTGAGGGGTCTCTCCGCATGCCGGACATTCGTTCGGCACATCCGCATTTAACCTACTCAAGTAGGAATTTAGCCTGCTGCAGTAGCCAGAGCGAAGTTGGGCTATTGTTGTCCTGGTCTCCCGAGGCAGATGGAGCTCCGTCGCGTCAATGTCCGGTGTTTGTGTGCCTAGAACGGCATTCACAGGTCTTGAGTCTACATAACTCGAGACTGCGTCCCTGTGAATGCCGTTCAGGCCCTGTATGTGAGCTGACGGGTCCAGAGTTGCTTAATGAACCTCTGGACTTCGTCCGTCAGTTCATATAGATGCCTCCTGACGTGCCTCGGCGAGGGCTCCTCTGCAAGCAGCTGTCTATTTGGGTGGCTGTACTTTTTTGACAATAGCGGACGCGTGCGCAGAGAAGGAGAGCAGGCTGTCGAATGTTACTCCGAGAATTTTAGGATTCACCGTCGGAATTGGTGTGTCATCGACGTGAATTCCTAGCGGTAGCCTAACCTCCTTCGTCCAGGTTGTGAAAAGGGTCGCAGAGGATTTCGTAGGGGAGAGGGCTAGACACTTTACAGTGAAGAAGCGAGAAAGTTCAGAGAGATATCCGTTTACTTTCGAACACAGGTCATCAATTCCATTCCCAGTCGCCATGATCGAGCAATCGTCGGCGTAAGAGACAATCGAGATTCCCTCTGGTGGTTGAGGGAGCTTTGAAATGTAAAAGTTAAACAGTAGTGGGGAAAGGACACCACCCTGTGGAACCCCCTGTTTTATTTTCCTAAGTTTGCTCGATTTGTCTCTAAACATTACCGACGAGTGTCGACCACTTAGATAATTTGCCGACCACCTTTTGAGCCTCTGTGGGAGAGAGGAAGCCTTTATATCTTCTAGTAGCGTGGAATGGTTGACAGTGTCAAAAGCCTTTGACAGGTCCATCGCTACTAGAATCGTTCTCTCACAGGGACGTTTACGGTTAAGGCCACGAGTTATCTGAGTGTTTATGGCGTTAAGTGCTGTTGTACTGTGCACTTTACGGAAACCATGCTGATGCTTCGCTGGGGTCAAGTGGTTTGTGAAATACGGGAGTAGCAAGGCCTCGAGTGTCTTCGCTACCGGGGAAAGGAGTGTTATCGGACGATAAGAATCTCCTATGTTGGCAGGTTTCCCCGGTTTGAGCAGTGGAACCACTCTCCCCGCCTTCAAGATGTCTAGGATGATGAGAGTTGCCCTGGACAAATTGAAGACCTCCGTTACGTACGCTACCCCCGCAGGACCCAAATTTTTCAGCATCAGCATGCATATTTCGTCGGGACCCATGGCTTTGGAGGCTTTCGCCTTCCCGATGGCCACCTGAACTTCACCGCAAGTAAAAGCAGGTTGTTGGCAGTTTGTGCAGCCTTCTGGTCACTCGGTTGACCTTACGTTGACCAAAGCTTACTCTCACCAGAGGTGAAGTTGCAGCTCTTCAGATGCTCTTCCCACTTCTTCCGCTTATGTACGTTTACTAGTGGCCGAATGTCCGCGTTGAGATCCCTGATACGGGGATCTCCGGGATCGGCCTGACGAAGGCTGTCACGCTCATCGGCTAGAACAGCCGCTTCAGCAGGGAAGTTTGGGCATGGGTCGGTGATGCATCCTGCCGGTACGAAGCGGGCTGCAGCAGCGGTGATAGCCCTGCGGAACTTTCGTTCACCAAGGTGGACGTCGGTTGGTGTGGGGAGGGCAGCGAAGGTGTTTTCAGTAAATTCCGCGAAGCCTTTCCAATCAGCTTTTGAAAAGTTGATATATGTTCGGTGCTCCGCGGAAGCAAAGTCGGTTGGTTTATCGATCGAGATGACTATGGGCAGGAGGTCTGATGCCAAAGTCAGCATAGGTCGCCATGATATGCTGTTTATCAGACCAGCGCTGACTATTGTTATGTCTGGCGAGCTGCAGCAGCTGCCCATAATCCTGGTGGGTGCGTCGTCGTTCATTGTGCAGAATGTTGAATCGTCTATCTGCTCAGCCAAGTCAGTTCCCCTACGATCATTTGACAGGCTTGAGTGCCAAAGATCGTGGTGCGCATTAAAGTCGCCTACTACCATACGGTTTTAACCTGTGAGGAGCGCACCTCCCCGGGTGATATCCTGCCGGGCAGCAGGTGACAGGGGGTATATAAACGCTAAATATTTCGAGCTCAACATCGCCTGATCGGATAGCAGTGCCATGACATTCCAGGGTGGTATCCCTGCAGTCGATGCCTGCTTCAATAAGACGATACTGCACGATGTGGAGCGTAATGAACGCTAAGCCTCCACCATTATCCCGCTCGCGATCTCGACGGTGCACGTTGTACCCGGCACAATTCAACAGTGTTGAATTGCTGTGCAACTTCGTCTCTTGGACCGCAGCTATCAATATGCCATGCCTTCCCATGAAGACGGTTATCTCTTTATTTCTTTAATATTGGTTGGTGGTTTCATAATTTCAATACATCTTATTTTTGAGGGATCTGGTTTTATACCTTCTCTTGACACATGTCCTAAAAATTTCGTGGCTAATTCGGCGAATTGGCATTTGTTAAATTGAATTTATAATTAGATGCGTATAAAGTATTAAATTTGTTTTTTTATAAAAACAATATGCTCACCGAAGCTTGCAGAAAATATTAGGATATCATCCAAGTAGACGACACAAATTTTGTTTGTATGTTCTCTTAAAACATAATTGATTTACCTCTGGAAGGTTGCAGGTGCTGTTTTGAGCCAAAAGGCATACGTGTAAATTCGTAATGACCATCTGCGGTTACAATGCCGTTTTGGCCCTATCATTAGAGTGCACCTCAATCTGCTTAAAGCCTTTCGCCAGGTCAATGGTGCTAAAATAGCATCATTTTCCCAACTTGTCAAATATGTCCTCCATATTTGGAAGTGGGAACTTATCATCTATTGTCTGTTCGTTCAATTTGCGATAGTCGATGACAACTCGCCATTGTGGTTTTCCGTTTTGATCAGCCTTATTCGGTACAATCCTTAAAGGGCTATTACTAGGAACTGTGCCAACATTTCCTGAATTTGGCGATCTACCTCCGCGCGATGTACTACTGTATATCTATACAGTCGACTGTATATTGGAGTATCTGTTTTTGTAATTATTCTGTGTAGGATTTCCGTAGTAAAAGGTAAATTTTCTCCCTCTCTGTAGAAAAGATCCTGATATTTATTTAAAACTGTTCTCAAAATTTCCTCATCTTTTGATTACAAGGGATTTTTCTTCATTTTCTTCTTCGCAGCTAAGTAAATATTTGTAAGCTTTCGTTTTTTATATATTCGTCCACTGATATTTCTTCTTCTTCGTCAAAGTATATAGGCAAAATTGCATCGTCGGTTAATATTCTGCTATGTTTGTAATCAATTATAGTATTTAAATTAAGTAATATGTTATTTCCTATGATGCCGTCAAAATATTTGTGAAATAGTATTCGAGAAAATTTACAAAATATTTAGTTTTATTAAATTCCTTTAAAAGAGGTATACAAAATTGACTTTATGTTTCGATATTTCTTCCCAAAACTTTCAACGATGAAATAGTTGGTTTTACTGCATATTTCGGATTACATAACAGAGGGTTTATTACACTGAATTCCGCCCCGTATCGATTATAACTCTTAGTTGCCTTGTTTGCATTTGCACCACTATATAGGGTAATTTTCTCTTGCGCCTAATTGAAAATTTTGATAATTTTCGTTCACACCCAATTCTATTGGTTCCACAGATGATCGACTTGGATTTTCATTGCTACGAAAATTCTGGTTTATACTTGGAACAAGGGAATTTACATGGTCTATGTCACTGCTACGATATTGATTTTGTGGTCTGTATGTTTGGCCACTGGTGTTATAAGTTGGCTTCGACTGTACCGACAAATTTGGATGCGAATTATTATACTGTTGTCCTTGTTGTTGTTGAAATCTTTCAGTGTTGTTATTGTTGTAATACTGTCCGTAGCTATTGTTGTGCTGTCCACTTCTATTATTACGATTTCTGTAATATTGTCCATGACTATTTCTATTGTTTTAGTATTGTCCGTTACTATTGTTGTTGTACGTTTGAATTTCTCTTAGTTATAATTCTATTTTTTTCTGCATATTTAATAGTATAATTAAAACGATTTGACTGGTTGTTATACATTAAATAAACATTTAATTTTATAGTATCGTATGCTTCTTTAAATTTTTAGGATTTCTGCTAACTAGAATACTTTTCACTGGCTCAGGTACACCATATTTGAAAGAATTGAGAGCGATTCGACCATTACTTTCAAAATTTATTTCAGTAAATTTATTATCACTAAAATATAAAGCATTATTTAAACGACACAGAAGAGAATTTAGTTTTTTATAAAAATTCTCTATTGGTGAATCGCAACGACAAGATCTTATTTTGTCAATAAGTTGGTCAACAGAATTTTTCTCTCCGTGATTGTCTATCAAAATTTTTTTAATCTCTGGCCAAGTATCAGCATTACCATTAACAAGTAATGTGGGAGGGTACAAGGAGTGTATGTTCCGCTTCAATAAAAGTCTCGTTTTAATTTAAAAAGACACGATGTACAGTTTATTTGAACATTCACTTTTGCTTTTGCTTTTTGCTTTTTTGAAGCCCGCGGTTTGTTCGGTGTGTCGTTCTCGTTCGTGTGCTATCGAGGGAGTGACGCTTTGTAAAATAACGTCCGTTGTCTAGTTTCGTCTATTTCGTTAAGTTTGTCCGTTCCCTTTGTTCCCATTCTTCGTCAAGCAGTGTTGCTCCTGCGGGTCGTTGTCCTGTGTTGCTTAATGGCATTTAGGTCCGTTTGTCTTCAGAGTTGTCCGTCAGTCAAATCCCACATTCGGCCATTCTGAGTGTTTATTCGGCCTCGAAGGAGATATTCCACTTCTTCATGAACTCCGCGATCGTGGTGGTGCGTCTGGGTCCTTCGTGGTCCCCAATCTTCTCAACTTCGTATCTTCCGTGCTCCATTTTCTTCACAATTTTGTATGGTCCAAAGTATTTCGCTTTCAAATTTAGTCCTGCTCTGTACTGAGACCTTTTAATGGCTACTAGCTCGTTTACTTCATAGTCGAGCTCGGATCTGCGCTTATCGTTGAATGTCCTCCGATTCTCTAGCTGGATGGCGGCGATATTGTTCCGCTCTTCCTGACGCGTTGCTTCTCTTGATGCATCGAGTTCGTCGACGGCCGCTTCCTCCAACAACTCTTGTCTCAATCGCATTTCGAGCCCTGTCAGAATCCGGAATGGCAACTGCTTGGTGCTCCTCGGTGGAGTGCTCTTGATCAGCTGCTGCACTCGATCCACGCTTGTACCAGGTCCCTGGATTCTCACCACCCAGCTTAGCTATCATTGGGATGACGATCTGGTGCATGCGTTCGACCTGGCCGTTGCCTCGTGGCACACCCGTCGCAATCAACAGATGCCGGATCTCTTCGCTTTCTCAGTATTCCTTGAACAGGTTTGATGTGAAGGCCGCGCCTCTGTCGGTGATGACACGCCTTGGGTTTCCAAACACGGCCGCTTGCCTTTTCATGCATTCAACGACTGCTTCTACACCAGTGTTCTTCGTTGGATACAGCCAAACGAATTTGGAGAATGCATCCACAATTACGAGGATGTAGTTTTTTTCGACTCCAACGGTCCAACGTGGTCTAGGAGGAGAGTTACTAGCGGTTTGTCCTCCTTGTTGATAGGATTCAGGAAGCCTTTTTTCTTGCCTCACTTCGCATCGCCCATGATGCGTTCGACACAGCTACCTACGACTTCTCTACGGCTTCCTACGTTTTCTTGACGGAAAAGTGCCCTTGCCTATGCGCCATCTTGATGATCTCGGTTTCCATTAGTAACGCTACGACCAGTAGTTCTCGCCCCGGATCCTTATACAGCATGACATAGAAGTCCTCGTAGTCACCCTTCTCCAATACCTTTAGGACTGCTCTTACCCAATCGTCTTGCTGCTGCGCCTGCTTCAGCCTGTGGATCAGGGAATCTTCCAGCAGGAGACAAGATACCCTGCTCAACGCGTCAACTTGTCGCATTTTTGTTCCGCTCCGATGTTCTATCTCATACTTAAAATATTGCAGGAACATCGCCCAACGCGATACTCTTAAGGGAACATCTCGTTTTCGCATCGTCATCTCGAACGCGTTACAATCGGTAACGATTTTGAAGCTAAACCCCAAGAGGTACACCCTTGAGTGCCCCAATTATCGCGAGCACCTCAAGTTCGCAGGAATGGTACCGTTCCTCCGAAGGGTGGAATGCTTAGTCATCCACGTCCCTTTGCTGGAGCACTGCCCCATACCCATACATGCAAGCGTCCGTATGTACCTCTGTCGCCGCCTTCGGGTTGTACAATGCAAGGCCTGGTGCACTCGTCAACGCCTTTAACTGCTGGAATGCGGCCAACTGCTCTTCACACAAGTCGAACTTGGCTTCCTTCCTGAGTGAATCCGACAATGGTTTGGCTATTACGACGTACCCTTCGACGAACCTCCTGAAGTACGATGTCAAACCTAGGAATCACTGCAAAGCCTTCCAGTCATGTGGCAATGGGAAGTTTTTGATCGATTTCGTTTTTGTTTCCGAAGGTTTTATCGAACCGTCCTCTATCACGTAGCCTAAGAAGTCAATTTCGCTCATGAGGAACTGGCACTTGTCCCACTTCATGTGCAAGCCGTATTACGCTACCCTCCGCAAAACTCGTTCCAATTTGCGCACGCCTTCGGTGTAAACCTTGGAGGGAATAACCAAATCGTCCACGTAGGCCACGACGGTGTCATCTTGGATAAGGTCTCTGAACACAGCTGAGATAAATCTTGAGAAAACTGCCGGTGAGTTTGATATGCCGAATGGCATATACAGGAACTCATACTTACCGTTGTACGTCACGAATGCGGTGTATTTCCTGGAAGTCAGCTCCACTGGAACATGGAAAAACCCGTTGGTAAGGTCTAGTGTGGTAAACACACCAGCACCCTGCAGTTTCTCGATCAAGTCTTCAATGTTCGGCATCGGAAAATTGTCGCAAAATATTTTTGCATTCAGGCGGCGATAATCGCAGCACAACCGCTTTCTTTCGTCTTTCTTCGAAACTAGCACCACTGGTGACGCATAGTCCGAAGTGCTGGGTTGGATGATCCCATCCTTCAACCACTACTATCACTACTACGCTATCATGCTTCTCCCCGCAACTGCTCGTTCTCCGTTGAGGTGCGAAAGGTCGACTTCATCTGCAGGCAACTTTTTCTTACCGGCGACCAGACACATATCTTAAAATTTATTGATTAGCAACTCTGCTCTCTTCTCCAGCCCACGCACTCGTGGACCAACCTCGTCGTCGCTTGCAACACCTTGCACTCGCGCGGCTCCTTAGCCACAACAGCGCCCACGCTCTCATTGTGTGCTACTTCTAATGCCCTTTTTACACCGATGCGCTCGCGGTACCTCTTAGCCGCTTCTACGTACTCTTCATCATTCACTCTTGTGCCACCGCCGGATTTCCCAACTAATCCTTCAGGTCTCGTTGCTCCAACATGTGAACCTTTCGCTACCGCTCCTCTATTCACCTGTTCGTGACTCTGCTTCTTTTGCTGTGCCTCCTTCTGCCTGAACTCAGCCCCATCCTCAGTAACAATTAAGTCGACCTGCTTTAAAATATCGTTCCCGATAAGGAGTGCGTACTTGATATCTCGCTCGCTTGCTACATGGAACGTTATCTGTCTATTTAAATGAATATGGTAAAGCTACCCATTGTCGTGAGTTCGCTTGTACCAATCCCCACCAGTCGTCGCCGCTCTCTACTTAAATCAACGTCTAACTTAAGCATCATAATTGTTCCGTGGAAGCTGATATCTTTAAAGATCAGCCCGCATCGCTTCTTAGATTCGACAACTTCTGCTTCGTTCGTCATAGTGTTCACGCTGTTCTGTTCCGACTTAAACGACTTGCCCCTTGACTTACATTCAGCCGCACGGTGATCTTCTTTACCACAATTGAAACACGAGTTCCGTTTGCGTGGACAACTTATGGCAAAATGCGATGCGTTCCCACAGATAAAACACCCCTTGCTGGTCAAAGCTGAACCCTGGAAGCCCTTGTTTGAAGACGATGGCTTTCCATTGTTCATGTTCCCGGGTGGTGGTTGGCTGGAACGAACCTTGACCTGCTCTTTCAAGTCCTTAATAGTTTTCGCCTGGTACAGGTTACTTTTGTTTGACTTGGAGTCCGATATGCCCTCGATGAAGTAATCGATTAAGCTAGAGTCGTCTAAACAAATTGGTTTCCCTAGCTCTATTAATACTTACAAGTATTCACGGAGATATTCTCCATGACGCTTCCGACCACTACGCAGAGCACGGTGCACCCCAAGCGATGACAACACAACGCCAAATTCCTGGCGCAGCGCGAGCTTTAAAGAACTCCAGCAGTTTATGCCGCTTTGGCTGCGAATAAAAATTTTGGCGCCCCTTTAAAGAGTTGCTTCGCGTAAATGAACTTCTTCAGCTCACTCCATTGTATCGCTGATGCATAGCTCAAAGTCCCCCAACCATTGTTCGAAGCTAGGTCGGCCGGATCCGCTAAATGATCACGGAATCCTCGACGTCATGGAGTTACTCTCCAACCTCTCAACTCTAAACCTCACGCACGCTTATCTGGCTTGCTACTTCGTCAGCATCGGTCTCACTCATGTTCAGGCCGAAGTGTTCCATTAGCCTGTCTTGTAACGTCCCACACTGGGACTTCGTCATAGAGGGCGATGCTCAAAACTCATTTTTCGAAAGTTGGTATTTAAGATAAAAAATATATACCAGCAGAGTCATAACAAATTTGGGTTCCGAACTATTATCAGTTGCCGCGTACAACAGCTCAAAGTTAACTTTTCAGTCAGAAAATTTTTTTTCCGATATCGAAGGCGAGTTTATGTGTGTTATTAAAGGCTGTCTTATTATGTTTAAGGTTACTATTAGTTTAGAAGGAACTATGTCGGTGAATAAGCAATGTGTGCTGATTGTTTTACAACTTTGCATCATTACATAATTTCAATGGTTTCTGAGATATAAGGAAAAAATTTTAATAAACAATTTTTTTTTCATAGTGAATTTTTAAATTCGTTTTTTTTCCAAAATGCGCAAGGTTCTTTTTCCGAATCTTTTTTTTGTTATAACCGCAAGTCTATATAAGTAAACTTAAAAGATTTGCACAAGAACGTTGCGCATTTTTGAGAAAAATATGTGTTAACGTGAACTTATTAATTTTTGTCAGCTACATTTTGTCATTATTTTATCAAAAATATGTTCCAAGTGGGAGTGTTTTAAGAAAAATTCAAACTAATGGAAGAGAATGGTATATACCGTATGTATTTATTCTTTATTTCAATACTGTTAACATTTATTCCAGACGGAACCCTTTTATCCATTAAAAATCGGGATTTGTGTGAAATATTTTTTAAAAGCCCGTCTAAATTACTACAATGCAAGTTCAGAGATGTGGAACAATATATTTCAAGCCAAACCAGCTGCCCAGCTTCGGAAAGAAAGAAGTTGCAAATATGTTTGCGCAATTTCAAGAGCTACATTACCTTAAAATGGATCGGATGCGGTAGACACGAAAATAGATTTTATGAATCGGAAAAAGCGTGGTTAGAAAAAACTTGTCAATTTGTGGGGTATCAGATACCTAAAGGAGGAAGGCCCCCTAAAGACTTTGGGGAATTTAGTGACCAGTCAAAACGTAGGAAAACGTCCTAGCTTCGTCAAGATTATTCCCACGAACAATTAACGTTCACAGCACAAATGAGCCTGCGAGCTAGTGGAAAGCGCAGTGAAGCCAAACAAGTTCTCGACACTATTAACCCCCATCTGAAGAAACTTCTCTGAACTGCCGCATGATTTTTTCGAATCACGAAATAAAGATTTCAAAGCGTATCGTGAACGTTTTAGCCGAAAAACTTCAAGGAAAGCTAACCTTGAAGATGTATTTTATCGTCTACTTTATTCTTCTGATCCTCATATTACGAGTTTAAGACATTCACAAACAGTAAAAAGAAAATCATTTGATCCAGAAGTAAAAGACATGCTTTTAGAAGAGAATTTTGAATATACACAACCTGAATCTGATGATTATATAAACGAATAAAATTTGTATCGTGCCTTGTACCGTTTTCTTATTGTTTCTATTTTAAGTAATCTTTATGGCCCGTTACCATAATTACAATTCTCAATGTACAATGAATTAGTTTTTCAGTGTTTAGAACACGAAGTGACTTATTGGAAATAGTGGATGATCTGGGTTTATTATTTTTCTCTACATATTTTTCAATTTAATAAGAAAAAGAAAAAACAGTGTTAGTACACAAAATAATGAAATAATATTATATTTCCGTTTTGGATGTGTCTTCGTAGTTTTCAGGGGAAAATCCAGTTACAGACTTTTGAGCACCAACTTGTTTGTAGCGGCCCCATTGTGCGTCGCTTTCCGTTCGCTTGTCGATAGCCGTAACTCACCCAGTTTCTCTTTTAAACCGTGAACTGTCAAGTTCAAAATTTCGTTTCTGTCTATGGCTTTCAATTTCAATTATTAAAATTCAATATTTAAGGTAGCAGTGATAAAATACAAAATATGTAGGTTTGCTTTCTTATTGAGAACGAAAAATGACACTGAAGATGGCACAACGCCGAAACCGGTTTGTCTCCAAACAAATTTGACAAGGGATGACGGAAAATCGTTCCACATTACACCACATTACATCAAAAAAATAATCCTTTACACATTTTACACATTTAACACATTATAACAAAAGGTATACAAATGTATTTCTACTCATCTGTGCCTTCATGTGGTTGTTTTTGTATGAATGTCGTGATATTTCTCCTTCACTTGATTTCTCCTCAAGGCTAGCTGTTTTGATTGTTTGGAGTAGAAGCAGTTGTATTTTTTTTTTTTTGGTTTTAGGTACCGCTTATATGTATGTATGTATATATGACTTTAATTAATTTAATTGTTTCGAAGGTGACCTCCGACTTAGAGTTTTTTTTGTTTTTTTCTTTTTTTTCGCAAGTTCAAAGTTTACGTACATATATGTACATGACTTTTTTTGGCATATTTTTCACTCTATTTTGCCTTTTTTCAAACTTAGTCATTAAACTTCTTCACATTTGCATGTTGGAGTTTTTTTCCTTTATTTGGGGTTCAGTATTTTTTTTTAAATGTTCACAATTTCAACTTTTTCTTGAAAAAAAAACCTTTTGTCAACTCCCTTCGTGCTACAAATAAACTTTATTTAAAATTTCCAAATATTTTGCAAAAAATAAAACTTTTTACTTATATTTGTGTTTGTTTTTCGAACTTGCGTATTGAGATCGCGTCCGACTGCGCCAATAACAAGTCCTTGCTTCTCGAAGGTATCTTCATTAATCAATTCAAAGGTTACACAATTCTTACAACTAAGTTAGCAATTATGAGCTTAATAAAATAATAGTGAGAGTCAAAATGTGAATTGTTGTTGTTGCATTGTAACAAAGAGAAAGGGATTAGTTTAGAGAAAGTCATAAAAGAAAAGATCAGTTAGTAATTAAGCAAATTAAGAAAGGTGAAGAAGAGATGTGGGAAGATAAGTCGGAGAGGTAAAGAGAGAATGAGTAAAGAAGTGTGTGTTGTAGGTAGTGGGAGTGTGGGTATGTGACTACCCTGCAGTACGGAGAAGTGACTACAGGACTGCTGAATCGGTAGCTACCTGATAAACACCGTCAATTACCGACCGACTACTTGCAGTGTATTTCATCGATTACTTTTACAAGGCAATGTCCTAGGCGGTAGTCACCATCGGCTCTCTCTGCACTACCGGGAGTTACTAAAGTAGTCACTTGCGTGATTTATGGGCGCCCTCTGTCGTAGTTTTTCGCTATTCTACTTACGACTGGTTCGACTCTGCACTACCATGTGCACTACCACGGGTTAATAGTGTAGCTACTTACCTAGGAGTCGGTGCAGTAGCGGTTCAAAAGTAGCGATTGACTCCAGCAGTACTGGAGGGTATATACATAGTACATACATATATCCAATACACACATCCAATCAAAAAGCGTACCAAGGCAAAAGAGAAGGCACACCCCTGTTGCTCACTTTCGCTACAATTGTAACGAGTTGTCCCTTCTTGTTATCTACGTTCTTTAATAATACGCGAAAGCCTTTTGTCATATCATCAGATCTGTAATATTAGTTCGATTTTACAAAATTAGGTATCAAATTAAAGGGCTTGGGCTGTAGATGTGCAATAGCTTCTTATTTTTCAAAAAGAGTTGCCACCTTATAAAAACATGAAACTCAAATTATTTTCAAGTTAAATAAATTATTACACCATGAGTATCGATCGAAATGGTTTTGAAACGGCTTTATTTCTTAATTACACATATGTAGGAGAATTGCCACCTGTTTCAAAAAGCAAGTTCGACTTAAATAAAGGCCGAAAATTGAAATGGTTATCTTGATATGGATGCCAGACGAAAGGGGTTGTGGTTTGAAAATATTTTGAATATGGTGCCACCTGTTTCAAAATTAGAATTTAAATAAAGTATGCATGAGTTAAATGAAATATTAAAATTTTACGTGAAACGAAGGTTGTAAGATATCCTTAGTTTAAATATTAAGATTATTAAAGAGGGTTGCCACCTGGTAAAAAAGTAAACTCAAATTATTTAATAAGTTAAAGCAATTATTATTTCTGAACTGTATTTTGGAGCGTTGTCACGTATTTAAAAAATCAAATTTAACTTAATTCATCAGGCACATGAAATATTTCTGTAATAATAATAATAGATTGGCGCTTACACATATGTTAGTGTTTGGCCGAGCATCTCCTCCGATTTGTGGCGTGCGCCTTGATGTTGTCACACAAAGCGGAGGGACCTGCAGTTTTACGCCGACTCCGAACGGCGATTGTATTATTATGAGAAGCAGAAATACACTCGGAGGTTTGCCATTGTTTGCCGAGGGACGACCGCTGTTAAGAAAAAACCTTTTTTCTATATTTTTGCGATGTTGCTTTGACCAAGGTTTGAACCCTGGTGCTGCGGAGTGGAAGCGCGCACTGCTTACCACTACACCACAGCGGCCGACAAAATATTTCTGCAGGTATCACATTATCATACGCTAGAGATTTGTTTATTTCTTATCTATATTGAGGAGAGTTGCCAGCTGTATCAGAAGTCTTAGCTAATTTAGCACATATCCAAAGACGAAGATAATGCAAAGACGAGCATGAACTGGAAGAAGAATACTAATACTGGGACCTAGGCTAATATAAAAAGTAATACACATTTCTGCAGTATGAAAGGAAATAAAAACGAATGGAAATAATGATACATGTCATGGCATATATCTATTTATAAGCTGATGGGACATATGATTGAAATTCATGTGGACCGGCTTCCTTTTGGTATTAATATTTTGCATTTCATATTGATTTATTAAATTCAATTCAATACAATCAAAACGAATATTTCGTGTACCGTTTTTAACTTGAATATGATCTCAAAAATATCACGTATTCTACGTTTAAGTTTAGCCGCTGTGACCCCGACACAGCCTGCAGGTCAAGACAAAGGTGCTGGACTGATCCTTTTCTGATATACATTTGTATTCAACAATTTTTTATTGAGCTTGAGACCGTTTTTAATGACAAACTATTGTGGAAAAGCAACAATAATTTGAAAATTTGGTAGAAGTGATAGCTATTTCGGAAATCACCACATTTCCTCATCAGAATTCTTTCAGTTGGATTCGATCCAACGACCCTAGCGGACTCAGAAAGTTGCCACAATAGTTTTTCATTAAAAACGGCCTCAAAAATTGTTGAATATAATTGTTATAAGGCCATAAATAACAAAAACAAATAACTTAAGGACGAGGACATCCTAAAAGTTAAACATTCTAAAAATATAATTATTAACAAAAACCAACAAAACCAAAAACCACATGATCAAGTTTAAATAGCGCTGGAATAACTGCGCTGGTTGTAGTTGGCTTAACAAATGAAAAAGTGGAAAAAGCAACAATAATTAAGGCGAACCTAGCACAGTGCATAGGGAACTGGCTAAGTCAGTTGGGGTCGTTGGATCGAAACCCACTGAAAGAAGCCTGATGAGGAAATGTGGTGATTTTCGAAATAGCTATCCCTTCTACAATTTTTTCAAATTATTGTTGCTTTACCACAATAGTTTTTCATTAAAAACGCCCTCAAGCTCGATAAAAATTGTTAAATACAATTTTATAAGGCCATACGGTACAGAGGAAGTGAAATAGCGGACAGTCTTGCGAGAGAGGCTGCAGCTAACACTTTAATTGGCTGTACGCCTTTCCTGGCACTAGTTCCCAAGACGAAGCTCGCTAGGGCGGCGTCAGGGAAAGTGCTTATTCTTAGATATATCATGAAGTTAATTCAACATCCAAGCGATTATTCTCGTTATTGTTGTTGTAGCGGCTTACTTAGCTCTGTCGAGATCGGATTATATGGACTGACGAAAGAGAAGTCTAGGCTTAATGTAGCCAGAGTATGAGTACATTCATGTGCTACCGCCGAAAGCTCTTTCTAACATTTTGAGAAAGGTAGACTTAGAAGAAGTGTTGTGAAGAGTTGAGCGCACAGTGCATAGTTATAATATGTATAATAGATTAGCGCTTACATAATATGTTAGTGCTTCTCCTCCGACGTTGTCACACAAAGGGGAGGGAACTACAGTTTTACGCCGACTCCAATTGCATTTTTATGCGAAGCTGTTTTTATGGCTAAATACACGCGGGGGTTTGCCATTGCTTGCAGAGGGATGACCGCTATTAGAAAATACTTTTAGTTTTTTTTTATTTGTTGATGTTGGTCGGAAACTGGGCTTCAATCCGGCCCTACGGAATGGTAACGCGCACTGCTAACCACTGCACCGTAGTGCATACCTTATATTAATATATATATATATATCGTTTTTTGCAGAGTGAAGAAGAGATCATTACAGAGACGCAGTTTCTGAAGCGTTGCAACGAAAACATGAAGCAGCAATTGCTGAGCGATTCGAATAGCGAATTTTCTGAATCTGATGGTAGTGATGATATAGAGGAAATTTTATCCAGCAATGAAGGGAGTAGTTCACCTTTGGTAGAAAGATTTCTGAAAAGATTCAATGCCAACGAAAGCGATGAGGAAATAGAGAAATGTGATAAGTTGAACACAAAATCTTCGGCCGGGCAAGAGGCAGCTGATTCTAAACGTAGTTCAATGGAAAGAAATAGTTCAATAGAAAAGATTAAATCAAATTCGTCAGAAAATTCAGATTGTGAAGTACTCGATGACATGATGTCTTCAACAAAACACAGTAAACAAAAGTCTTTGGAGAAAATGCTTTCAGTGGTTGAAAAACGAAAGAAAATGAATAGACTTTGTGACTCAATAAGTCTTAGCTCGGAAAGCGAGTCCTCAGATGTTGAGCCAGTAGAGGAATCTAAATCACGCATCAAACCAATGCTTCGGCCCGAACAGCTAGCAACTGTCACCCGTGAAGCACAACGAAACGAGACTGAACGTATAAGACGCTTAGAGAGAAAGCATAAAATGCTATCGAAATTACTAAAAGAGCGACCCGATATGCAAGAAGATTGCAATTTAATTTTAGATTACAATGATGAAACTAAGACATTTATAAAAGTACATCCGGATATTGTTAAACATTTGAAGCAGCATCAACGCGATGGTGTAAAATTTATGTACGACTCTTGTTATGGTGGTGTGGAGGCGCTTAAGAAAAGCTCTGGATCTGGTTGTATTTTAGCGCATTGCATGGGTCTTGGAAAAACACTACAGGTAATTTTCAAAATACAGCCCTGCAATTGAATTTGTGTGGAATTTGAAAATACTAAAACTCAATTAAATTTAAACTAATGGGTCGATTACGGATAGCAACGAAACCACAGTTCGGTTGCCAGCTGGCAACGCAACTGGAAAGAAAATTTGTATTACGAATGGCAACTATCGTCAGTTGCTGTAGTGCTATCGATAATCGAAATTTGACAGTTCCACAACCAGCATGCGGCTGTAAACAAGCTGTGCGAGTAAAATTTAATTATTAAAATAAAGAGTTTTAAAGAAAAGACAGCAATAAGTTCATCACAATTATTTGTTTAAGAGGAAGATAAGTGCATGAACGCGGCCTCAATCAGGCGACATTTAAAGGATAATTCCAATCCTTCAGAGCTACCGCGTGCACTGTTAGCAAAAGTTAATGCTTTCAAGGTTTTTCTTTTAATATCGTTTTGTGTTCGTTTTCAAAGCATACTGAGGATTTCCAAAAGAAGCTGTAGTATAACACTGTGGAACAAATTCAGGTTAGCAAAAGTTAGGTCGATTCTGAGAGTGAGGGGTGAAAATATAGGCTAAATTAGAAGACCCTTATCGCGGCGTTTGTTTATGTTAGTTCGATTTTTTTTTTTTAATCGACCTACGAACTTTTCAGTCAAATGCCGATTTTCAGCATATTGATTATATGGTTTTTTGGCTATAACTCGTCGACTAATTGATATCTGTTAAAGCCAAATTATTGCTAGAGACCTGTGCAACAATTACAATAAAAAAAAAAATTATTTAGAAAATTTTTGTAGTGCTTATGAAGCAAAATGTTGGAATTTTTTTCATGCTTTTTGAACATATTTTCCACAAAACTAAGTCTTTTTTGCTTTCTGTTTGATCTATAATATGCATCTCAGTTTCTTCAATAAATTTCATTTGAAAAGAAAACAATCATAATACAAAACTTGCGTTTTCCAGCTTAATATTAATTTACTTCTCATTTCTTATGTACCAATTTTTTCAGTGTTGGTTTTGAAGAAACATAGAAAAAGAAATTATAAAAATATGGAAAAAACATTATTTTGAAATGTTAGTTATGAAAAGTTTTAAGTAAAAAAATTTAATTAATTAAATTAATGATTTGGCCAGTTGCCGTTTAGCAGGCGGCTGTGGATCAACATCACTGCTCTCTCTAATATCTTGGTCATCGTGATCATCATCAGAAAGGTGGATAATTGCGTCCAACAGATATTCTGGAATTTCATCTTTGTCTTCCTCTTTTTCCCCGTCTTCCTCTTCTTCAAAGGTGTTTTTATACCACCAACAAATTTCAACGAGTATTGCATCTGGAGATTTCTTTCCTCTGTACCTGAAACGAAAATAGTTTTCCATCGTTAACATGTTTAAATTGTGCACTCTGACAAAGATATTAGAAAAATCTAGGAATTCAAAATATGCACACTCTATAGTTACCTTATTTCAAATAGAAGCGCAGTTTGGTTCTGACCAAGTTCTGAACATTCCCCGCAACCACAAAAATGCAGTCGCCTGTATAGACACTTTGTAGCAACTGCAGTTGTCAGTTGAAAGTTGCCAGTTGCCATCTGTAATATCGTTTTGGCAACTAGCAACGCAGCTGAGGTTCGGTTGCTATCGGTAATCCACCCATAAAGTAATTATTTTGATTTAATTTTAAGTTAGCATGAGCACATTTGCTACATTATAAGTAGAAATAAATACTCAGCCTTATCGCCAATTCAATGCGAATAAATTGTTCCCATAAATTGAGAAAAATTGCTTGTTTTATAATTCTTGGGAATACATATTTGTTCACACGGAATTCGTGATAAGGCTTATTATTTTAATGAAATTTAATCTGTATTATATTTCCTATCCCCAGCTCATTGCTCTTCTCCACACAGTTATTTCTTATAAGGAATTAAAAACTTGTAAAGTTCTTGTGTTATGCCCCAAAAGTACGGTCATGAATTGGGCGGATGAAATTGAACGTTGGCTGGGCCCACTAAAACCGAAATATTACACATTTAATGATACTTCGTAAGTAAAATTTATACTATTAATAATTTCAAAATTAAGTATACCTTTTCTGTAGCGACATCAACGATAAAATACAAATCCTCAAGGATTGGTCATTGTCCACGGCAAATGCATCTGGAATATTGTTGATAGGTTACGAAGCTTTTCGAACACTGGTGTTTTATCATTCGTACAAAAATCGTAGTATTGCACCGTCACGGTTGGAGAGCATACGCAGTGATGTTGACAAATATTTGCTTAGTCCAGGTATGTTAAATGGTATTGCTTGAAGAAAATAATACTTTAATCAAACACAAAACAATATTTTTTATAATTCCAGGTGCTGACTTAGTTGTATGCGATGAAGGTCATATTATTAAAAATAGTAAATCAGCTATCAGCCTGGCGGTTACACAAATAAAAACCCAAAAGCGTATCGTTTTAACGGGCACACCAATACAGAATAATTTGAAAGAGTGTAAGTATGTATGTACTAGGAATGTTTACATTACAAAAATAAATTGTTTAAACACTAATTTCAAAGCGATATGGCTATTTCCATACGCCATGTACGTGACAGTCGTACGTTTTAATGCGATAAAAACAAGGAAAAACACTTGTTTTCTTTTACTTCTTTGGACCCTTGTATGTCATATAATTAGCTCCATATTTAACCGATGATCCTTAAATATACGCAATTAAAGAGAGTGATGTTATGTGACAAAAATGGAAGTTGATTTTTTGTTTTCTTACAAAATCGCCAAACTCTGTGAATTGTGGATGGCTCTCTTCATGAAACTTGTTTTTATATGATTTGGAGCAATTCTAGTTGTTTTTAGAGTTTCTCGAATTAATGCAACTTGTTTCAATATTCTTTTACAACCCCAAGTGTGAAACGTTACGTTACATGCCGTGGCGTGACGTAAATTTTCATCGCAATATTTTTGTTAATATTAATTTTAAGAGAATTTTTAACGCAAATGATTTTTTTTTGGAAATCTATGGTTTATTATGTTTCAACTACATACGCCAAATTCGAACCAAATCGGACCAGAAATACGGGTTTTCAAAATATCTCGACCCTGGCGTCACCTAGCAAGATCATTTTTCGCAAACAATTTTCTGCTTACTTAATCAGTATATATTTTAAAAAGCAGACAAATTGGCCCATAAATACGATAGATATATGACTTATTTTTCGCGGTAGACCTTCCGATGGAAACACCCATATCCTAAAATTAAGAAAATTATTAATGTTTACAAATGAACTAAGCAATTTTTAAATCAACATTAAAAGTTTTGTGTTACTTTTGTTAAACTTCAAAATAAAAAATGTTTTTCAGGGGAGCAATTTTTATTCTCTGAAAACGTCAAGTGAAAATATTTTTCATCACTTTACATAAAACTGCGATTCCGTTTTCAAATGAGAATAAATTAATTTGGCAAAAAGTTTTCGAGGTGAAAACTGCGAAAAAGGAAAGTTGAACATTTTTCTCAAAACCATCGTCTTGTGATAAAGAATGTCATTGTTTGTTGTGTTAAGTACTTGCTAGATAGTAATGGAAAAGCTTTTAATGATTGAGAATCGCTTAATATGATAAACTGAACAAATTAAATTTCCATTTCCCTTCACAATTTCATAGAACGAGAATGGGCCCCCAGTCCACAATTTGCTTACTACATACCATGATACAAAAATTTGAAGGTAAACCCGCTGATAGGCAGCCTGAACAGTTTTGAAGTTTGCTAAAGGTGTTCTTACACGATATGTATTTGCATCTGTAAATGTGACTTTTTCAATAGATATGTAATCGCGTATGTCTGTCAAATTCACAGTCTTTATTTAACTATTTAAAAATATGTTTGAAAACGAAATAAACTAAGTATTTGTCAATGTTATTGTGGCTTATTAACATTTTATTTTTAATGTTTTTATTGAGCTTTGTACCACGATTGTTTATTAGGAAAAATTGAAAAAGCGACAAAGTCTAAGCGGTAGAAGTTATAGCAGCTATTTCGGAGATCACCACATCTCCTCATCAGACTTCTTTTCTAGACTTCAGCAGGGATCGAACCTGCGTAATCGATGTGCAAAGTCAGAAGCGTTAACTACTGAGCTATGTACACCCCGTAAACTCTTGTTGCTAATTATTATTTTTTTTTTTTACGACAAATGGACAGATCTGGCCCGCAAATATTTGAGCGCTCCATCCGCCAGCGTTCCAAGTGAGCAATTTTTCAGTTCCCACGACAGTCGGGTCTACGTAACCGGAACGACCCAGATTTATATCTGGCCAAGGACTGTCACTCCAGCAACACTCCCCAAAAAGTCTTTGGGGAATTTGTATGCTGCTACAACAACAACAGCAATTGTTCAGTGTAGCCGGCCTTATATACGAACCTCTAAGAAATTGCCTCATGGGAGAAAAGGCAGCAAAATTACTTGTTTTGGAATATAAAATCATCGTACAGTTCCATAAGTAACGCAACTGTTCTTCTTACCGTTTTTTTCTGGCAGGCTGTAGGTGTGGTTTTTGGTTATTGTATTACTGTTTTTGTTTCAGTGTGTTAGTGTATTTTGAATAAATTGTAATAGAAATTAAAGAAATTGTAAAAGATAATAGCACATGCCAAAAAACAGGTGATCTCAGCTGTAGGAGTTTTTGGCAATCAGCTGATAGTGTTTTTACTTATGAAACTGTACGATGTATAATATGCCCATTTTGAACTTTGACTACTAGATTATAACACGGTATAGGTTAAGAACTCGTTCAATATTCTAATAATTTACAAAAATTTTAAAGAAATAAAAACGATGATTTAAGTGGATTATAGCTTTTTTAACGTTATTCCTAACATTCGCATTCCGAAAATTCGTATTCGGGAATGTGAAAAATCCCTAGTATGATTGTGCACATATGTAGTACAAACGAAAACAAATCTAATTAGAGCTAGAAAAGCTGCTCGTTGATATCAAAGCGAATTGTGCTGATTTTCAAAAATGATATGTTTGTTGTACATTTGTTCATGTTTGTCATTGTGCGTATAATTTTCTATAGTTTTTGTGCTCCCGCTATCACCTTGTATGAATTCGTCTTTCGTTGATATACTCTGATGAACATATGTGAGAATGATAGCAAGGCCAACTCACATACATATATATTACAGCATGATTCAATAATTAAAGGTTTGCTCATTAGTGACATTAAGCTGATGCCACATAAAACTTTTGCTTCGCTTTACGTGGCAGATTCGCTTTGACAGATAAGATGAATTGTATGAAAATGCACAAAGCATGCCACATAAATCGTTGAAGCTGCAGCGCGAAGCGAAAAGATGGCCAACTCCCATCTCTTTGCGCGCTTTGACAATAAGCCGGTTTAATATTTATTTTGTTTCGTCCAAATTCGAGTTTCCATGCAGAAATATAAAACTTAATTACATTGCTGGTAATTTTAAAGCAAAATATATAAAATCCACAGCAACTTTGACTAGTAAAAAAGCGGTGCAAAATTGTTTTCTTGGCGTTCATTGTGGCATACCTTCTGCGTCTGGCGCTTTGCTGGGAAAGTTATAAATGTCACGCAAAGCTACAAAGTTTTATCTGCCATCAGCTTTAGAGTTTTGATACTCCCTTAGATCCCTTACAAAAGCTTTGCACACACACACGAACCCTCACACAGTGCCTTGCTAAGGGAGCCGATTTTGTCAAGAGAGAGTGAGAAAACTGTTTATTGAGCAAACCTTTTATTATTGAATCATGGTGTTACAGGAGCAGTTGAAATTTTCGCCCCGGTGTTTCTCAAAGAAAGCCATAAACGTAGCGACAGTTGTTTCAACTTAGCGATGTTTTGCTCTAAATTACACCGTTTGTCGTTTATGTCTTGGTGGATCAAAAAATTTGATGTTCTGGCAAGTTGTACAACTCGTCGCTACATTAATGGCCATGTTGTACAAACTCGTTCTATTTTGCGTTTATTTTGTTCACTAAATAACCCAAAATGGGTAACCCAGCCGAAATATGTACGAAACATGTTCGTTGAATTTTATAAATGTAAGTCGAAACTATGAAATTGTAAAAATGAGATTTTACAATGAGACTAGCAAAATTGCAATGTTTGTGGGCAAAATGTCCAACTTGATTGCGGATCGATCACCCACGGTCGCAACGTTTAAGGCTTTCATTATGTCAAAATTATGTGTTTATTGTAATTCATTCTGTCGTTTCCTACCATTGTGCGTAGGCAAATTCATGAAATCATTTCATGCGTTTGAGTAGAAACTGGCCGACGACCGGTTTTACCTTTAAATCTTTGTATCACGCTACATACTTGAAATTTCTAAAATGTAGGACCGGCGAAACAAAGGCACACACAAAAAAAAACTTGGGCACGGTATTATAGAGGACCTAATTCAGAGCTGCTCACTCCATAAGCACTTGTAGCACATTGGTTTTTGTTTTGCCCTGAAGTATAGGCACATACATAAATTAATTAATAATTATTAAATATAAAAAAAACGTTATCGCCCTCCCGTATGCCCTGACATATAAACACAATTCATATGAAAGTACCTGAGTTTCATATTGCAGGGCAAAGCAAATGCGCTCCCATACGAAGCTCACGCACTCCAGTAAAATGTAGAAATTTTCACAAACAAATATAGAATGAAAAAAATTATAAAATATATGTCAGCACTGAAAAAATGTGTGTTATAAATTGGTTTAATATTCATATACATATACTGAAAGTGAACACGAAATTTATTGAAAAAAAAACACATGGCGTTCATCAAATTGTGGAAGCGCGAGTTCTTTTTTGCAAAAATTTTGAGTGCAAAGTGTAGTGTATATGTTGTGCTTTGTAATTATTAAACGAATTGCCACCAAAAATTTTGGAAAATTTCAAAGGCGACATAGAAATTTATTGATTTCCAATCTGCATTCAATGTAAATCGCTGGGAGCATTACATCGCGTAAAGTTGATAGAATGCATACATTTTTATAACGTCGGATTGCAGAAAAAAATGAATTTTGCGACCTTGAGGGAAAATTTCAACAAATTTCCGTAAAATGCGCGCAAAAAAATAAAATGAAATTATAAATTAAGGTTGGAGAAACTCCAATCTCCTGTTCACACTTGATTTAAGGTGCCCTCACTAAATTTTATTGCATATTGCTTCAATGGTGCTATCATTTACTAACGCTTTTAAGTGGGACTTTTATAAGCTAGGAGTGTCTCAAGGAAAATGCAAAATTTAAGCTTGCAATATGATGTTTCCCACACTAAATTTTGGAATTTTTCAGCCACTAGGTCGCTATCGTTTCTTAACGCACTATATCATTCCACATACATATGTATATGGAAATACACCCATTGTTAACAATTTTAATTCGCCAATCGTACACTAAAAATAAGCTTGTTTTAAATAACAAAAAGAAAAAAAATCTCAGTGTACACATAAATTTTGTAAATGTATTGTGATTTCACTTCAATCCCCGCAAAAAATGCGACTAATCCGGGATGACTCCGGGAGCAATCGCACAGGCACATGCGACTAATACCACTTTTGATCTCTTTATATGGAATGAACTGTTCGATTTTGTTCGAGCATGTCCTATGAAGAGACTAATTGTTTCCCTTTATACCCGAACGGGTACAAAAAGCGACTAGTCACTTTAAAAAAATTGAAATAAAAATTTGGGCCAGCTACGATTCATTGACTAAGTGCGTACATATCATTAAGTTAGTCGCACAATTTTTTGCAGGGATATAAAAATTTTGAGCAGCCCTGACCCAATTCCTCAATTACTAGTAGTGGTTACTACCTAATCGAATCATTTTTATTTTCGTCTAAATTGGATACCAAACCAAGTCCTATTCATGCCCGACAATATAGCTCAGAAGTGTCAAAAAATACAGACAGTAATCAACAAAATTCACAAAAGTCATTCGACTATTTAGTTCCAGCACATCATTTATGCGCGTAGTCCCAAACATATATGAGTATACTCACATCTTCACAGGAATTAAATAAACGAAGGATTGAGGGTTATACGTGGCTTGCAAAGTTTGTGGCTTTACGGATATGTACTTCCAATAATTGAATTTGAAGCCGAAGTTTCAAGGGGCTAATAAAACTGTTGTAATTATGATAGATCTCATTCGCGTTTTTAAAAGTTTTTGGTAAAGTTATTGTTTCCAAAAATTGCAAATCGTCGCCTGGGTAAAAGATTGTCGTTTCTTTCGGCAGATTTTGGGAAATCGATGTTTTTTTGTTTTTTTTTGTTTTTTTTTTAACAGTTTTTTCCCGCAAGGGAATTTTAACATAGCTAGTGGATTCTACAAGTATAAGCTAACTGTTGTGTCTTATACACAAAGTGAAATATTAGGGCGGGCCGTAAATTTAATTGTTTAGGGCGCCGGCCTAAACACAGTCACAATATCTCAAAAGCTGTACAATCGTTTTTTACCAAAATTTAATTCTTGATTGTACATACCAAAATGTATTCAACAAAGTGTGTTTCAGAAGAACCATTCTATAAAGTCAAATTGAAAAAATTTTGTATGAATTTTGAATAGATTGTTTATATTTTTTGGCATAATAGTACCTTAAAAGAGAGCCTACCTGAGTTGTCAATCACACCTTGTTTAATACACCTTGGTACATACTATTTAGAGTATAAAAACCTTCTCTTAAATTTTCAGTAACTCATATATGTAGCTTTTACAGCCACTTTTTTATAAAATCATTTTGGCGTATGTTATATTTTCAAGTTAAACGCTAGCCAGCTCTATGACATACTACAAATCACACACACAGCAAGTAAGCAAAAGGCTGAAACTGTTGAAATTGTTTTTGGCTCGTACGCAAAAAATTGATTCTCATACACCTGAGATATAAATTAATGAATAAAAATCAACAAAATAATAAACAATTTGTCAATGAAAGTTGTCGTAGCACTTACGACTATCCATTGTATAGGATTGGTGTGAGTTTGTCGTATGTACCATACAATTTGTCACATAAGACAATATTTTAACAAGTATGTAATCGATTTCATCAAACTGTACCGAGTCGCTTGCGAACTTGCAAATACGACAAAATTTTACTCATTATCTCGGAAACTAAAGGAGATATCCAAAAACTGATAACACCAATCGAATGATGTTATTTAAAAAAAAAAAAATAAAGCTGCATCTTTAACTAAAGATCGTCGAACTGACGCTTATGACAATCTTTTACCCAGGCGACGAAATGTTTCCCAAACATGAAAAATTTAAAATCCGATTTGGACTTACGTACATAAAAACCTGACGGAGCAAGAGGCACCGAAAAGTTTTCTTTGGTAATAAATTCTGTTATCGAAGAATTTTCATTGAGGTTTTCTGAATTAAAGGAGTTATCGGAAACACTCAAATCCATTATGTATCCCGATGTAAAGTCACATGATAAACCGAACTTGTCTAAATTTGTTTGGTTGGAAATCGAAGATTTTGAAATGCAGCTGATTGTGTTCCAGTGTAATTCAATACGGAATAAAAACTTTGTGGAAACAAGGAAAGGGTTGGAATCATTCAAATTAGAAAGACAAGCAGCCAATTGGACCAAAAATGCTAATACTAAAATTTTAGAAATTCCATTCCAGACATATCGAGCCCTAACCGCCAAAATAACGTAAGCGACATTTTTTTCAAAAATTTCTGTTTGATGCAGAAATATTCATAGAGCATCTAGATCATTTCTGCATCAAAAAGAAAATTTTGAAAAAAATGTCGCTTACGTTATTTTGGCGGTAAGGGCTCGATATTAGCTGTCTGATGAAGCTGGGGTTGGCTATCTTGACAATATTTTCGTCTACCTTTCAATGTGAGTCCTAACCGCTTACCACGTTAGGTACACAGATACACTTAGGATACGCTTAATTTGTTTTTTTTTTTTAAATTAGTGTACGATTTATGTGTCAATTAATGTCTCCAAGATCGTTGATGAGTCATGATTTTTTTGCTGGCACGTCATGGCTACATTGAATATTTCTTTGAAAATAATGGCACGTGCAGGTATAAAGGTTCGCCGGCGCTGGGTAAGGCTATATCAATATTTTATTGGGTTTCTAAAGGTTATTTTAACGATTAACTAACAACTTAAGATGCCCCTTTAATAGAAGGTTAATAAAATTGTAACATTTAACGATGGAAACTTACTGTTTTTTAATCCAGCGTCCAACTTTATAAATTTTGTAGTTTGTTTTATGAAAATGCGATAGAAATATTTTGTTTCCTAAACCCTTTTACATATTTAAAAATTTCACAAGTATACTACTTAATATAACTACCACAATCTTTACCTTTGTAGACTATAGCATGGTGAACTTTATAAAACCGCTCTTTTTGGGAACTGAAAAAGAATTTGCAAACCTGTATGCAAATCCTATTAAAAATGGGCAACATAAGGATTCAAGTAAAAGAGATATACAAGTAATGAAGCAAAGATCGTTCGTTTTGCACAAGAAACTTTCTAAATTCGTACAGGTAAGGCAACAATTTCTAAAAAACATATATAGTTGTCCACAAAATAATAGGAGTGCGATATTTTGACCAGCTTTAGCTATTTGCTTTTTGTTTATTTAATGTTTATTATTTAGTTATAAAAGTCTAGATCAAGTTTCACGCTTCTAAAAAATTCCCTTAATTTTAAGCATTTTTTTTTTGCTGGCAGTGTCCTCCATATAAAAGAAAATTTTCGAACATACTTTGTATGGACAAAAAGGTAAAACACCTTCAACCAAAAAAGTTCTCTAAAATCAACGAGATTTTTTAGCAGCTTCAAACTTGCACTTTATTATAATAGAATAAAATGGGATACAAAACTGCATACCACAATTTTTTGTAAAGATTCTGACAAAAAAGTTTGGAATTTGGTTGAAAATTTGCGAAATTTGTATAAATTTTGTACAAAGTGTGAAAACTGAATTTATAAGGGGTTTGTTGTATAGCCAGCTAGATTTTTAGAGAAAAAAAATAAAATAAACATTAAATAAACAAAAGACAAATAAAACTGGTCAAAATATCGCACTCCTATTATTTTGCGGACAACTGTACATGCTCTTAATACAGTTAAAATACTTCTGTTTTTTTGTTATCTGTTTTTTCTTTCAATCCTGTATATAACAGAGGAAGGAAGCTGAGCTCCTCAAAACCTTCTTGCCACAAAAGTACGAGTACGTGTTATTTATTCCAATGACCAAAGTTCAGGTAAGATACAATTTTTTTTTTGGACTTACTGATTTGAAAATTTATTCACAGAATTAAAAGGAAATTTAGTTATCGCACAAAATTCTGCAAAAAATATTGTATATGGGGCGGAATTCGTCAAGTGTACCAGGAAACACATTTTATAGCAGAATTTTGTGCAAACTCCACAATGTTGTTGCTTTGGTTACTCGTAACCAATATGTAAAAAAGTTTTTTTCTACCGCTGTTTTTTGTCGAGTTATTAGAGTTTGAACAAACAAATTTCAGCATTTTTTCTTAGTCACAAGTTTTCTTAAAATTCTTATCTCATGTCACTTTTATGAGATTCGAAAATTGCTGAAAATTTGCAATAAAAACTGTTATTGCATTTTTTAAACAATGTACCATTTTTGTTTTTTTCGCAAACAGCTTATTTCGACAACTTATTTTCTAGGCTTTCCAACGATATATAATTTGTATTGGGCATGGCAAAAGGACTACAAGTTTTTCATCATAGAACGCACTCGGGTCCGCCTTGCATTTTTGTCGGCAATAACACAAGTTCACATAAATGAAAAAATTGTCCGACCAGCTACATTTTTAAATGCATTCTAATGTAAAATTTTACGAAATTAGAATAGACGAAGATTACATACAAATTATATATCAATGGAAAGCCGTTGAAAGCCGTTAGAAAATAAGCTGTCGAAAAAGCTATTTGCGAAAAAAAAACAACATGGTACATTGTTTAAAAAATGCAATAACAAAAAAAAATTAGCAAATAATTATAGTTTCCCACAAAAAGCACGGAAAAGGTTCTAATACTAGGTCAGCAATTCTCGATTCTCTATCATAAGTATGACATGAGATAAAAATTTTAAGAAAACTTGTGACTAAGAAAGAGGGCTGAAACAACAAAAAACCGCGGTAAAAAAAATCTTTTACACATTAGTTACCAGTAGCCATAGCAAAAACGTGGTGGAGTTTGAACAAAATGCTGCCATAATATGTTTTCCCCCATATCAGGTCAAAAACTGAAAAGAAAATTTATAATTATGTAGGCTTCTTTGCTTCAAAGTTTTTATGCCAGCCAATGATAATACCAAAAAAAAAATATATATATATAAATATGAGTGATATTATATATATAAAGGGTGAACACACCAAAACTGCGACACTTTGGGAAGCTTATAACTTACCCAAAAAGATTTCAATATTTTGAAATTCAAATACCATAAGCTGACCATGACCTTAGTTGGACGTAGAAGAAATTTCATTTGAATCTGATTCCTAGTTGAGTTAAAAATGGCAACCGAGTTAGAAACGAGACAAACCATTTTGCACGAGTTTATAAATGATCTGGCCTTAAGTACACGTAAAATTGCTAAAATTAAGGATTGCACTATTCGACAGTTTGCAGGATTTTAATCGGTACAAATAAGGCCTGGCAGTTACGAAAAAACCAGGGAGCGGGGGTTAGCATGGTCAAAGTGATAAAAACAGTGCTCGGAAGGTCCTCAGTGCGTTTTCGCGAGATCCGGAGGTTTTGTCGCGTTATGTTGCAAAATCCGCACGGAGATCCCAGTTTTTCGTACAAAAGGTAAATCGGAAAGCTTCATTGAGATGTTCTACAGCTCAAACAGTGCCAGACCGATGAATTCTAAATTAAAAAATACAACTGCATTGTTATGGACTACGAAACCTCCTGCTTTTAAAAATTCAAAATATATTGCAGGTCAAGATTTTTATACTGCTGCAAGTCGTCAAAATGCCCCTGAAAGTTGTAAGCTGAAAATTAAGTCCAAATTTGCAAAAAAACAACATGGTTTGGCAAGCTATTTGTTCCTGTGGCCGTAAGAGTAGCCCTTTTTTCCCATCCGGGACAATGAATGATCAAGTTTATCGGGATGAGTAGGCCTCAAAAGGCGTCTTCTGTCATTTATCAACAAATAAGGTAGTAGGCCACTGTTCTAGGCGGAAATGGCAAGCTGCCACTATGCCAAGGACACATTGCCGTGGTATAATGCAAATAACATCAATTTTGTACCTCACGACTGCAATCCAACCAATAGCCCAGAGCTACATCCTATTGGGAAATATTGGTCAATTGTCAAAGGAATCTTGAAGAAAACAGGTGAAACAGTGAAAAATATTGAAGAGTGCAAAACAAAGTAGTTGTGCGCATCGCGTAAAGTCGATGATGCAGTCGTGCAGAACATGATGGCGCGTGTGCGATGAAAATACCGATCACTTTCATATGGAGCAAATAATAACTAATATTTTAACTTTTTAATAACACCTAAACTTCCAAGTTATATAATACAAAAAAAAAATAATTTCAAAGCCTTCCAGTTTGTTTCTGGTAGTAATCTCTAAGTGTCGCAGTTTTGGTGTGTTCACCCTTCATATATATTATATAAATTAGACTGCATCACCAAAAAAAGTTGCGGTTTTTCCGCCGGAATTACAAAATTTATTATATTTTAAGACGTCCACCAAAATATTTCGGAAAAATATTAAGATTTAAGTGAGCTGGACCGATTTGAAAATACCTCCAAAAATGTAGTTTTTTATGAATAAAAATAGTTTCTTAAAGAACTTTTTGAAAAAAGTCCCCTCAGATGACAAAACAGATTAAACTTAAAAAATCTGCATAAAAATATTTAAAAATCTTTTAAACGGAATCGTAAGAATGAGATTTTTGATGCTGTTTTTTACTTTTGTCAAAGATTGATTTACGAAAAACTTGAATAACTGGGCCAAAACTATTCTGATTTAGACTTATGGGATCTCAGTTGAAAGGTATTTTCACACTGTTTTTATTTCTGTCAAAAAAAAAGTCATTCGTGTCCCAATATTTCTTTTTTTCAACTACCAACACATCTTAATTCAACTCTGAATGACGTTCCTTCATTCTTTCTCTTTCATCCTTTGAATGAGTTTATTAGCAAATAGATAAAAAGGTAGAGAAAATACCTTTCTAATGACACCTCCTAAGTCTAAATCGGAGGAGTTTAGGTTCCGCTATTCAAGTTTTTGTTATACCAATCTTTAAAAAAAGTTAAAAAACAGCATCAAAAATTTCATCATTACGATTCCGTTCAAAATTTAAAAAATTTTTTTTTAAATATTTTTCTGCAAATTTTTTAAGCTTAAGCCATTTTGTCATTTGAGGGGATTTTTTCAAAAAAAAATCTTTAAGAAACTATTTTTATTCATAAGAAACTCCATTTTTGGAGGTATTTTCAAATCGGTCCAGCTCACTTAAATCTTAATATTTTTCCGAAATATTTTGGTGGACGTCTTAAAATATAATAGATTTTATAATTCCAATGGAAAAATAGTAGCGATTTTTTTTGTATGGGGAGTGATGCAGTCTAATATATATATATGAGTGATATTTAGTGAACGTCGGAAAATGTATCTATACCGATCGTGTTCGAATATTTTTGGGGGCAAAAAACGCGAGTACGATATTCTGGGTAATTAGATTTTTTACTAAATGAGATGAAAGAAACATCAACACTGAATCAATCAAAACATTTTATTTTGTCTGATGAAACAACACTATTCACTATGGTCCCAATGCCTGTTTTTCTGGCCAAAGCAAATTACGAATAGATACATAAGTAGATGATTTAAACAAATCGGAGTTTTATATTTATTGGCATATGATTTTCCACACTTAAAAAAAGGAACAGTCCAGCGCCTTCATCTTGGCCTGCAGGCTGTATCGGAGATACAGCCGCTAAATTTAAACGTAGAATACGTGGTATGGGTAAGAGCATATCCAAGTCAAAAACGAAAGCACACACTAAGAAAAAATATCGATAACAAAAGCGATAGTAATATCGATAGCAAATTCGATAAAAACATCGATAAAAATCGATGAAAATATCGATATCAAAATCAATAATAATATCGATAGCAAAATCGATCACAAAATCTATAAAAATATCGATAATAAAATAGATAAAAATATCGAAAACAAAATCGATAACTAAATCGATTACAAAATGGATAACAAAATCGATTACAAAATCTATCAAAAAATCAATTACAAAATCACTTAACAAATTCGATTACAAAGTCAATAACAAATCGATAACAAGATCGATAAAAACATCAATAACAAAACCGATAACAATATCGATAGCGAAATCGATAAAAATATCGATAATAAAACCGATAAAAATATCGATAACAAAAGTGATAACAATATCGATAGCAAAATCGATAAAAATATCAGTAACAAAACCGAAAAAATATGGATGACAAAATCGATAAAAGTTTCGACAACAAAATCGATAAATATATCGATAACAAAATCGATAATAATATCGATAACAAAATCGATAACAAAATCGATAACAAAATCGATACAAAATATCGATCATTGTATCGATAAGTTCCGAATATATTTATAGCAATATCGTTAGCACAATTAATAAAAATATCGATAACAAAACCTATAAAAATATCGATGACAAAATCGATTAAAATATCGACAACAAAATCTATATAGATTTCGATAATCAAATCGATAGCAAAATCGGTAACAAAACCGATAAAAAAATCAATAAAAATTTCGTTAACAAAATCGATAACAAAGTTGATAATAAAATCGATAACGAAATCCATAAAAATATCGATAACATGGATAAAAAATATCAATAACAAAATCGATATCGATAGCAAAATCAGTAACAAAATCGATAGCAAAATGAATAAAAATATCGATAATAAAACCGATAAAAATATCGATAAAAAACCGATAAAAAATCGATAACAAAATCGATAAAAATATCGACAATAATATCGATTACAAAATTAATATCGAAATCGATAACAAAATCGATAAAACAATCGACAACAAAATCGATAACAAAATCGACAAAAATATCGATCATTATATCGATAAGTTCTGAAAATATTGATGCAAAATCAGTAACAATATGGATAACAAAATCGATAAAAATATCGATAACGAAGGCGATAATAATATCGATAGCAAAATCGTTAACAAAATTAATAAAAATATCGATAAAAATGTTAATGACAAAATCGATCAAAATATCGACAACAAAGTCAATATCGATAACAAATTCGATAGCAAGATCAATAATAAAAACGATAAAAATATCGATAATAAAGTCAATGACAAAATCGATAACAATATCGATAACAAAAAAGCGATAAAAATATCGATTATTATATCGATAGGTTCCGAAAATCTCGACAGCAAAATCAATAACAATATCGATAAAAATTTCGATAACAAAATCGATAAAAATATCGATAACAAAACCGACAAAATATCGATTATTATATCGATAAGTCCCGAGAATCCCGAAAATCTCTAAAATCCCCAAACACTTACCAGATGGAGTCTCTGTGCCTCTATCTATATCCTTTTCTCTACACCTACCATTATTTAAATCTTTGTTCCTCTATCTTCATCTTTACTTTTATCGGTATCCTCATCCTCATCTTTTCCTTTATATTTATCTTTGTTTTCATTTTTTTGTTTATCATATTTTTCATATACATATTCCCCTTCGTTTTTGCCCTTATATAAGTAAAGTGATAAATTTAACTTGGTCTTCATTTTTGCCTTTATCTTTACGCAACTTCGTTTTTATACCCGAGCGCACTTGTGCACAAGGGTATATTAATTTTGTTCACATAACGGTTGTTTGTAACAGCCAAAACGAATCGAGATAGATATAGACAAATGTATACATAAATGATCAGGATGAAAAAAGAAATCGATTAAGCCATGTCTGTCTGTCCGTCCGTCTGTCCGTCTGTCCGTCCGTCCGTGTACACGATAACTCGAGCAAAAATTGAGATATCTCAACGAAATTTGGTATGTAGGTTTCCCTTAATCCAAGGTAAGTTGGTATTGAAAATGGGCGAAATCGCCCACGCCCACTTCCCATATAACGGTAATTTCCAGAAATACGAAAACTGCGATATTTTAGTAACTACTGAAGATAATTCACTCAAAATTGATATTTACAATAATTTTTAGACGAAAAATAAGAATATTATACATTTTTGGAAAATGGGCGTAGCCACGCCCACTTATGGTTACATGTGTATATCTTGGTAACCGCTGCACCAATTTCTTCCAAACTTGGCACAGTTGTTGGCCTTGGTACAGCATAAAAAATCGCCGAAACTTTTTAAAATGTGGTCATTGCCCACATCCCATATAACGGTAATTTAGAGAAATACAAAATCTTCGATAAATCAGTAAATATTGAAGCTAATTTATTCAAAATTGATGCTTGCAACAATTCTTTACCAAGAAATACGTTTATGGTAAAATTTTGGAAAATGGGCGTGGCACCGCCCACTTATGATCACATATATGTATCTCGGTAACCGTTCTACCAATTTGCACCATACTGGTGTGGTTATTGTGCTTGCCACATAAAAGGAAAACGTTGAAAATTTTTGAAATCGGACTAAAATTACGGCTGCTTTTCATATAACGGTAAATTTCAGAAATGCTTGAAACTTCAATATTTCGAAATTGAAGGAGGCTAATTTACTCAAAATTGATACACTCCGGATTACCATCTAGCGGAAGGTGGTCGGAAAGGTGAAAAAACATATATTTAATACTTGCGCCGGGTATTTAATGTTCGGCTCCGCCCGAACTTAGACTTTCTTACTTGTTGTTTTTATATTTACCTTTGCCTTTATCCTTTTCTTTATCTATGTACGTACTCACCTTTACTTTTATTCTTGGATTGGTCTTTCTAAGTGTTGTTTCTCTTCAAAAAGTTTTCGCGTATTATGCATACTTGTGTTCATACATATATGTGTGTACATAAATAATATGTATAGACATACTTACATAGATTACTAAAAAATCCACATTACCTGCTATCAACATATGTACGTATGTATGTATTTGCATATGTACATACGCTGCGATTTGGTTGTAAATATTGCGCCTTCTGTTTATTAAAAGCCGAAATACATATGTACTTGCGCAGACATACATACTTTTTGTCTCCTTCCCTGACTTCCAACGCATGCACGTGTTTGCAAAACAATGACGAAGTGATTTTGTATGGGAAATCATTTATGCCCATATATTTGAATCAAATAAACATACTTAGAAGATATCAACCAATACTTCCCATATACCAAACGAAAGGAAAACTCTTGACTTTTTGATTAAAGAAAACAAAAACAAAATCATTTGAGCGGTTTTCAATCGTTTTGGTAATAAAAAACATTTGCAAATTTTGTCATTAATTTTTTGCCTTAAAATGCTCAATATTTGTTGAATTTATATAAAATCTGTACACGATAATATTTCTATTGCTCCAAAGAATCTATATCCCGAAAATTAAAGTTATATCTGCAAATCATAAGCTGCTGGAGCACTTTAAAGGCTCAAAATTGACCCCAAAATAGGGCAATATTTACCGTTGTTTCTAGGACAGACGTCGAATCGGTTACTTACAGAAATGTATCTGTCAATAGGTTTGGAATTTTATCTTTGAAATGCCACACTTTTCTTTGAAATCGCTTCATTAGTTCTCGTGCAATAAGCGTTTTCGTGAAGCTCTAAAAATTACAACTACAACATTTCAGCATAGCCTCCATATCTTAGGGTAAGACGTATTCTACGTCAAAATATATATATATTTCAATCCTTGACGACCGAGAGGTCTAAAGCGGTCTCTTTTTAACTTTATAAAGTGTAGTTTTTTTAAATATTCGTATGAAAGAATAACAAAATGACACTCAGTTATATACTCCATTTAAAAAGTGGCAATTTTTGAAAAATGTTTCCAAATTATGCCAATTTCAATTTAAAGTCCAAAAAGCCTTAATTTGGTTAAAAGAAGCAACATTAGCATCAACAAAGTTGTAAACAGCCGTTTGTTTCCTATCTTTCTTGATTTCTCCCCTCCAAACGATAAATAGTTCTTAGCTGACACTATCACAACACAAAATATGGTGGCATTAGATGCAATACTTATATTCCAAAATTTCCTAAGCTTATGTTAAATTAACATTTAAGAAAATTCTAATAATTATTAGGTAGCTAAGAAAAATTAGATATTATACCCAAAGAAAAGCAATATCTTGTTAGCACACATCTTTACTATCTACTCACTCGTAGCTTTCGTCTCAATACCAGCGTTTTTTAAGAATGAGTTCTAATATTTTGATAAGAGCACTTAAAATTTACGCTTTATAATTCACACTCATTTGAATTTTCAATTGTACAAAAATAAGTAGACTTTGACCACTGAATGTTACTACACGGCTTTTTATAAAAACAAAGTTATCCCTCCCATGTTTTAAAATGGTGTTAACTAGGGATGTCAATCCCGGGTCTTTTTGAGGTCCCGAATATCCCGGGATTAGTCGATTTAAATCCCGGGATTGCTGGAAACAATTTTTTTGTTAGCCAATTAAATTTTTATTACAAATATCCCGTCTCAAGGGCAAAACAAGCATTTTTTGCAACATTGGTTGCGCTCAGTGATCGGACTTCTACCACATTGTGGTAGATCTGCCACTTTTTTGTGCATCTACCACACAAGGTCTGAAATCTACCACATATTCGCGTTTTTGAGTAGTTTTATTTTTGATAGACATAGTTTTCTTATTTTTAAGAGCAAAAATGGTCCAACACTAAATACTTACAGCAAAGCGGAATGGAAGGATAAAATATATAATATATATATCATAGCAAGTTTTCTCAGTAATAAATTTTTCGAGAGGAAACGTGGTTTTATTGTGTTGAATTGCAAAATATATGATTTGTAAAAAGAATTAATTGCGAAAATGTTAAAAAACGGCGATTTTTGTGCAAGTATTAGCAAATGTCAGTGCATCTAAAGTTTCTACGGCGTTGTTTACTTTTACTTGAGAATTGTCAAAACCGCCGAATCCCAAGTAGAGGTTTCTGGAAAGTGTCACATTTGTATTAGCTACATCGTGATGTGGTAGAAAGAAAACCTAGCCGCACTCCGCAAGGTTGCAGAAATTTCTCAAAATATGTTTGAAAAATATCTTGATATAAAGCAGTTCCTTTACACTGTCAAGGAAAAAATTGCAAAAACTCAACGCAATTTTTAGCAAATTCAATCTTGTACTTTATTATACTAAAATTAGATCTTTTTTTTGTAGATTCTAATTAAAATGTTTGCAATTTTGGTGAAACCTTGCAGAATTTTTAAATTTTTGTACAAAGTTTGATCCAGAACCCGAGATCTACCACATTTCTTTGAAATCTACCACATTTTTTTCTAGATTCTACCACACAAATTTTTTTTGAAGTCCGATCACTGGTTGCGCTTTACGCGTTTGCAACACCGTTTTAATAAAACTGCCGGAATTTCGGGACAATCCCGGGATCGACAAAACCCCGAAAATTGACATCCCTAGTGTTAACACATGTAAAAAATTAGTTTTGGTCACAAAAATGGGCATTGGGACATGTGGTTGCATACGGAAAACACGGTGGAGTGCAATAAGGTCTGCAGAAATAACGCCCATGGGCTTTATTTCCTTAAAAAAAAAAAAATAAAGCCCGCGGGCGTTATTGCCTTTTCGAAAAAGTAATTAAGCGCGCGGGCTTTACTGCCTTTTGCCGGTGCGCATTATTTCCCTTTCAATATGGCAATAACGCCCGCGGGCTTCATTTCCTAAAAAGTGAAATAAAGCCCGCGGGCGTTATTTCCTCTTTATTGTGGCTCTTGTCTCAATTTTAAAATATGTACATTCAAAACTCCCTGTTCGAAATAAAAGCTAACTAAGATGATAACATTGAACTCAATATTTATTTTCCTTTATTATACGAAGAAATTTAAATTAACAAATTTCAATGCATATATTTAATACATATGTATGTATGTATGTATGTACATGTGTATGAGAATTAAATAATTCAAAGTTTCAGCAACAAAAAAAGGTACATGAAAAAGTAAAAAGTTAAATAAATACTTTCGTGGATTGTCGAATAATTTGACGGCAAATTGGACATAAAATGCTTGAATTGCCATTTAGACGCCTGCTGTGCTCTGCAAAGCAATATGTGCAAAGTTTAAAATGATTGGCCGAGCTTCCCCTCCGATTGGCGGTGTGTGCCTTGATGTCACACAAACCACTCGACCACGACTGATTTATATTATTCTACCCTTTACTAATTTTTGTTGTTCGCGAAAATTTTCGTGCGTCATCCACATCACCACAGTATTTCAGCGGCGTGGTTCAGTGTTGCCACAAAAAAAATTACCAAATTCCTCAAAAACAAACGAAAAATCCTCAAAATCCGAACAAATTACTTAAAATTTTCTTATTACAGATATGAGTATTGTGTACTGCATACTATTTACAGGTACTTAGTATACAAATTAATTTCATTCTCCAATTTAATTGGTATATTTGTTCTGGCGGTTCAAACAAAGTATTACCGTTATTTTTTATGTCTTGGTTTGTATATAATATTGATGCAACTATATTAGTGCTCAATCTGGTCCTCAAGTCAGTCCTACACATTTTTAAAGTACTAAATATACTTTACTAAAGCATTAGAAAAGGGCTATATTAGTAATGCAGATATATATTTTTTTAATTGGGAAACTTATATGAACCTGAAGAATCTTTTAATTCAAAAGCTTTTCTCATAATTTTCTGGATCTAATGAGGAATCAATATGAATATCCTTATGATCGAACAATGCGTGTTCTCTCCATTCGTTATTATCGATAACATTTAAAATATTTAGCAGCAAATGCAGATGTGCTTAAGAGCGAAAGACACCACACAAGCGGCTTGACAAACCAAGCGAATTATTCCTTTCCTTAAAGCTATTTATCTTGTGTATGGGGGTTTTTGAAGGTTTGACAGGCCGTAAGCCGTTTGAGGAAAATGTAAAAAAAAATTAAAATTTTTTGATATTCTGGCCGCCATGTTTACATTTGATCAAACCGCTTACGTTGTGTATGATAAAATCATCTAATTCGCAACGGAATGAGGACGCGAGAGAGAAAAATCGAAGAAAACCAAACCCTTTTACATTTTGAACCGGAAGAAAACTAAAATTCTTTGTTTGAACGATTCATGTTTGCATGGTGCATGGCGAAATAGAAAAATTAGGTTTGAAGAATGTTTGACAAGCCACTTGCATTTCGCTCTTTAAATATATTGGGAGAAAATTCCTCAAAATAAAAATCCTCAAAAAATACTCAAGAAATACTCAAGCGAACCCGAAATTCCTCACAATTTGAGGAATTACCTACAAAGTGGCAACACTGGCGTGGGTACACAAAGAACCCCAACTCATCATCGTACATTCATATAGTGCATTTAAATCATATATGTGATACTTCTATATTGCTAGCATGATGCAATAATGAAAGGTGTTATACGTTGGCAACTTCTCGCTCTAATCCGCCATCTTGAACTACCTTAGGAGAAACTGTGTTGTTTCTTTGCTAATTTCACTGAACATTTCCCAAAATATTAGAAAAAAAATTCTAAACAAGCTACATTGATTCAATTTTCGTTGTTCGTTTTGTTCTTATTCGCTGACATTTGTTTTCCAATTGCGTGAAATTTGGTAAGTATTGTAATAAAACCGAATTATTTTACAAATAAATTATAATTTTGCATTTATTAGGTCATTTCCTTAGTGTTTTCCTGGCCGATCTGTGCTGGTATTGTAATTAGGAGCTAATACACGTAAGTTACAACATATTATTTTGACTTCATTGATGAACCATTCCATTTGCAGCATTCTCTGGTGAACTGCAGCTGCGGCCGAATTTGATTGTGTGCATCACCCTGCAGATATTTTGAAGTAAGTTGGAACCAGCTCTTAGTTATTTCAAAACCTAATGAACCATTTATTCGCAGATTTTGTGGACGTTTCTGCTGTGCTGCGTTCCTGCTCCGCCTGTGTATTGCTCCGCCCGTGTCGCTGTTGCGCCTTTGCATTAGTGTGTGCGTTGTGCTTTAGACACGTTGAAGTAAGTTGAAACCAGGTTTTTGTGTGTTAAAAACCTAAAAAGCCATTTATTTGCAGATTGTTTGTATGCTTCTGCTGTGCTGCGTTCCTGCTTCACCCGTGTATTAGATTGCTGCGTTCCTGTTAATATACACATCGTCGTTTAAAGCATGATAAAAGCATAGTAAGGTAAAACCGTTCTCTCATTGTGTCGGCCATGATTTTTTTTTTGAAGTTTGCCAACATTTTAAAATCGTATAAAATTGAGAGTAAAAAAAAGGAATTGTTCAAAGTTGTTGTTGTTTGAGATTGAAAATGAGAATGTGTGTGTGAGTTTGTGTGTAAAATTTTAAAATTAAATTGCTTGCAAACGTCAGGAATTTGAAAAATTCTTCTCAGCGGTTCTACCTTCCTATTTTTTTATCATGGTTTAAAGTACGAAACCGCGTAACTGACATTTGCTGCTAAAAATTGGATTTGCTCACACAAGTTCTGGGCTCAATCCTTATCATATACTAGCCAAAAATGCGATTGCTTTTTAAAAAAAGATAACCATTTTGAAATATGAGTGTTTTTACTCTCTAGAAAATAATTTATGCAACCTCGCATTATCTTGATACACGGTTTTGTACTTTAAACGACGATATGTAGATGTATGTATATATCACATATATTGACTTAGATATGTATAGACAATTAATGATGTGTACATAATTTTTTTTATGTTGAAACTAGATATGTATATAGTATGTTATTATTATTATTCGGGTCGAAAAAGTCCTATCTCAAATGGAAATACTTTGAAAATGTGCTGAGATAGGGCGTCTTTGGATCGCCAGCTGAGATAGGGTGTTTTTGAACCGAGTTCTGAGATAGGGCATTTTTCAATCAAATTCTAAAATAGGGCGTTGTAAAGTTTTCTGATATCGAGTGTTTTCGACCTGGCTGCCGAGATAGGTCGATATTCCACTCAGCCATCGATATATAGTCGCATTTTTCGGTATATGGAAGACGATTAAACACGATTTGTTTTTATATCGATTCTAAAAAATCAACGGTAATTTTTAGCCACTTCAAACTTGCATATAATAAGACTAAAATTGAAGGGCCTATAAAACTGAGTGCTCAAAAAAATTCTAACACTTCTGAGAAAAAAGTGTGAATTTTGGGTGAAAATTTGTTGTATTTTTTGTAGTTTTTTTACGAAGTTTTAAAATTGGGTTTATATGGGGTTTGTTAGAAATTGAGCTTTATTTTTATTGCAAATTCTTAGAAATAAATTAACATGAGAGGGAAATAATATCACTTTGAAATAGGGTTGCTATTGATATGACCGATACTGTATGTATATAATAAATTTTGTACAATTAAAAAACAAAGTGGATTTACTAAAATGAACACAACGTATTAATTATAAATTCTGAAATATATTGTTAATTTCAAAAACAAATAAATAAAACATTAAAAAGCTTGCTGTATGACTCGAACTTGGATGTACGTGAACTTGGGTAATGTATAATTGTTTATATGATTCCTCAAAGTATCCCTTATATAACACTGTGGAACACAAAAAAAACCTTAGTGCGAATATATCAAGTTTGATAGCTGTTGGCCATACCAATAATGCCTCATACTCAGATTTCCTAGATCAATTCGTGTTCTCCGAGAAAAAAAAATTTCACGATCCAAAAATCTGAAAAATCTATTTTCTCCAAATTTTGAACATTTATCGTTTTTGGCCTATATTTTGTGGCAAATACCATACAAAGCAAATATAGGCCAAAAAACGAAGAATTTTCAAAATTTTGAGAAAAGAATTTGACCGCTTACTCAGATTTTTGAACCGTGAAATTTTTTTTCTCGAGAACACGAATTGATCTAGTAAAACTGAGTATGAGGCATTATTAGTATGGTCAACATCTATCAAACCTGATATATGCGCACAAGAAGCCCATTTGAAAGAGGGGGACAAAATATCACACGTAAATGAATTCCTCTATTTGGCCTGTACAATATAAGGGAAACATTTCAAATTCATAAGGGATAATTTTCTTAGTGATACGGCTTATATAAGGAATTATATATGCCTTACTGTTCTAGCTGGGTATTCATCAGCCCAAAAATGTTAAGCATATTATCATATTCCTGTGAATAAAAAAACGCCTAATTTTATTATTTTAATTATCTACAACTTTATGAGACTACCAAGCCATATAGTATATACCTATTCAGATAATCGGAACGCTGTTGAGAAGGCATAAAATTTAGTACTTTTTCAACTAAAAGGCCTTTTTTCTTCCCGTTTTTCTTGTACTTCCAAAATACAATATTGACCTAAGGTAGTTCGCTTTCGAGCTGTCACAACGTTCAACACCTTTCATTATTGCATCATGGTAGAAGTATACGTGTACCCACCCAACAAGCAAAATAAACTTAAAGAAAGTTTTTTTTTTAAGTTTTCAATTATAAACATTAAGCTTACAAAAAGTTGATTTTTTGTTTATAAAACGCTTGAAAGTAAGCGTAATATAATCGAAAAGGAACAGTGGTTATAAGCGTAGAAATATAAACTTGTAATAAATGTTCAAAAGAAAGCTTTTTATAAGCGTAAAAGTGTAAACTTATAATAAAGGTTCAAAAAAAGTTGTTTATAAGCGTATGAATATAAACTTACTAAAAATTTTCAAAGGACAGCTTTTTATAAAAATTTTTATAACCCTTTATTTAAAGATATTTCATTAAAAACTCATACATAGATTGCTTAACATCTAGAAACTAAACGAAAATATAAATAGGGAAAATTAAAAAAATTAAACATAAAAAAGTTAATTATTACATCTTGTTGCGTGCTTTCAATTATATGCAGTTATTGGAAAATTGGAAAAACGGCATCGATGCTGCTACATATTCCGCTTCATCGCCGCCATTCTCATTGATGAACTTTTCTGAAAAAAATTTAATACATTTTTAGTTGAATGTTAAACTAAGAAAGAATAAGGAGAACTCATCATTTGAAGACTCGAATGCTCCACCGATTAGCGCAGTGGATCCTGGATTGGATTTTTTTTACCGCATCGGTTTTATTTAATTTTTTCTTTTAATAATATATTTAAAAAAATGTAAACACGTCACTTAAGGCGCTGGCCCAATGCAGGCTTGCTTTGCGCGCCTTGCTGACTTCAATTTGCTTTGATTTACTTTAAAAACTTGCTTGGCCGAATGGTGGCTTGGAACGCTGTCAAAGTAACCAGCTGTCTGGTTGAAAAGTCAATGTCTGTTCCCTTAACGTTAATAATCATTTCCTAGAAAACTCTAAAAAATTTATCAAAAACTTTCAGATTTATTTTTACATTAATGCGAAATAATGTTTGTATTTAAAAGAAATGATAATAATGATACATACATATCTATATCTACATTTACTAAAAAAACTATAACTTAAAAAAGCGATTTACTTGAAGAAAAGAGCCATAAAAAGTTTTTTCCTCTCGTGTAAAATTTGTAAAAGTGGGCTTTGCAACTTTTTACTATAAGATAACGATATGTTAAAAGTAAATATGGAAACAATGAATCAATTTTATTTCATTTCGAATTACCTGCATTTTCTGTGACTATTTTGAATTAAGTAAGCAAATTTTTGTTTGAATTTATGTATTTTGAAAGGAACATAACTCTTTGTCAAAAGCCTACAAAACGTTTTCAAATAAAACATTTGACTATTTCAAACATTGAGGCGCTTAAAGCAAGTGAAGAAAAGCTGTCATTTGGCCAGCCTTTATACGTTTTAGTATATTCCAAATAATTTTTGACACTTCTCGCAGCGAAGTAGGCAAAGCAAGCCTGCATTGGGCCAGCACCTTTACGATTGAAAAAATGTTATATTTACTACTTCATGTCGTTGGCATTTGCATTTCATTTATAAGTTTAAGTTATTTATAAACATTCGCTCTCAAAACTTATTAAAGGTTTATTTGAAAATACGTTTAATAAGCTTAATATTAAAAATGCTTATTTAACGCTCATTATAGCAAACTTACTTTAAGTTATTTTTAAAAACATTTACTGAAATGCTTGTTGGGTATATTTGTAAACTACTACATAGAATGAAGCATGATAAAAACATTACAAGGTAAATTCATTCTCTCAATTCGTCGGCCATGATTTTTTTCTGACGTTTGCCAACATTTTAAAATCATATAAAATTGAAAATAAAAAAATTAAATTCTTCACAATTGTTGTTGTTTGAGATTGAAAATGAGAATGTGTGTGTGAGTTTGAGTTTTGATATTAAAATTATATTGTTGGCAAACGTCAGACTGCCTCTCAATGCCATATCATAGCAGGTGCGGTTCAGAGAATTAAACAAACAAACAAAAATTGTACGGTCCCATGTTTCCTTCAAACCGCAGTTAACGCAAACGAATTTTGTTCAAAATTAAATTTTGATGCATAAACGCTCTTAGACTGTCTTTGCACCTGTGCGGAGTTGACTTGACAACTTGAAGAACGCATGGAACGGGCCATAATTCGAAATTTTTTGCAGCGAATATGATGTGTATTTACTGCTATCACCGCTAAAAGTGTAAATAAATTCTCGACATACACCCTAAGTTCAAACATACGCCACAAAATAAAATTAAATGAGCAATTTCTCATTTTCGGGGCGCTTCGGAATCGAAGCATTATACTTTGCGCCTATTTTCTTACTCTGCATCGGCATTTCGGCAAAAATTTGCTTTCATTTTCTAGTTACTCTCTGTCAGATTTTTGTTCAACTAGACTCTAGGTCCTAGAGTATTTCTGCTTCAAGAAGTAAGTTTTGAAAAAAACAAATTCTACATTTTTTGCGGTTAGGGCTCGATATGTCGACTTTCTTCGAAGCTCTTCGTTTTTTCGATATCCGAAAAATTGGAAAATAGGAGGTGATTTTCCTAACTAATGGCGTTTTCTTTTCTACCGAAAAATGTTGCCTTCTCAGTGGCCTCTACGCATAAATACTAAGGAGAGGGCATTGAAAAGGCAACAGTTTTTGTAGAAAAGAAATCGCCATAAGACAAAACTTATTTCCACATGAAGCTGTGTGGCATATGATAGTTGACCGAATCCAATAAAGCACGCTATTCGTTTCTGTTCTTTGCTTATTGACGCCAACTGATGCCACTGGTCCTTCTGTAACTGGTACCTTTATCCTCTGCCACCACAACGGCTGCCGTGTTTCTCATAAAAATATTTTATTTTTTGTTAATTTTTCATGTGAACTATTTTTCAATAAGAATTGGTTAAACCGCTCCTGAATTTTGAAAAGTCAAAATGTCAGTTTCAGTATATTCTCTTATCGGATCTCTCTTTCTTTTTTGAATATATCGAGACTCTCATGTTGTGGAATGTACTTTGAATTTACTAGCAATATAGAAGTACTACATATATGATTTAAATAATGTAAGTATATAAACAAAAAAATTTTCCGGCGTTATGACGAGGGGGGGTTGGGGGGAAAGCGAGCCTGTTGGCGCTCAACCGCGGCGGTTCGCGTTGGCGTCATGGCGAGGACGTCCGCGTTTGCGCGCCACTTCTGAAAAACCTAAGATGCTGAGAACAAATATGTGCATCGCATGAAGGCTAAACAAACAGTAACAATTTTCCCTTAGTTTCCAATAATTCGCTTATCAGTTATTGGCAAAAATACCGTTCGATTTTATGCGTATACTGCAGAAGGGAATTTAACGCAGAACTACACTGTATGCAAAAATAGAGAGCAATTCGTTTAAAATACGTTCGATTTTATGCAAATGTATGCCTGTATACATAACTGGAATGTTTCTGTAAAATAAAGCCAGAGAAAATACTACTACGGGCTTTATTTCCTTTTTATGAAATAAATCAATCGGGCGTTATTTCCTTTTCTTTGGGAAATAAAGCCCGCAGCCATTATTGCTCTTTCGTAAAGGAAATAAAGCTATTTCCCCTTCAAAAAGGAAATAACGCCTATGGGCTTTATTTCCCTTTTTTTTGCGTAATAAAGCCCATGGGCGTTATTTCCGCGGGCCTTATTGCACTCCACCGGAAAACAAAAACCGAAATTTTGTTCCGTTGTCGACATTTGATTTTACAACCAACAAAACAAGAAAGAAAGTTACTAAATTCAACCAGATATTGCCAAGCTTATATTATGTGCAGAACGTATATGTACATAATATGTATATCCGAAGGCACCGGCTCGCTATTAGATACCATCAGTTCAAAATACCATTACAAGCTTTTCAGAGAATCAGCGCTTTTCATGCTTTCAGCGCTCGGTTTATCTATAATTTTATGTCGGCAAGAACGCCGAAGCCACAACACCATGAAAAATTGGTAGGGATTACAAGCTCATTGTGGCCGAAGAATCGAATTTATCTTATGGCACGTTGTGTTACATGTACATGTGTTGCATTTGGATATAGTACATGTACACCTCCATCTGCATAAGGCTCTGGCCACAAAACAACTGAGGGAATCTGATCATTCACAGTGTTCTGGATAGGTTTTATTGCATTTTGCGTTTTGGCGATTTGCCACCGATATCATCTGGCTTGGCACCGTTGGACGTTTTTACGAGACTAGACATTAGTTTAGATATCACAATGAGGTGTACATTGCGACCTTATGATCTATGCTGCACTCTCCTCTTCACAGCACCTCTTCTAAGCCTAGATCATTCAGAAATTTTAACATCGGCTTCAAGGATAGGGAGTGCAAGTGTTTAAACTGTGGGCACATCCAGCCTAGACTTCTCTCACGTCTTCTACAGACTGCATCACACCCGGTGAGAATGCGTAGTGGTGCCTCGCTTGTCAAGTTGCAGGATCGTCAAAGATTATTTGACCATATCCCCAACTTATGTAGATCTTCTTAGTCTGCAGTGTCCTGTAAGGATACCTGTTTGAATTGTAAGCCTCCATTTTAGGAGGTTAATTAAGCTTTGGAATCTCTGCTTGTTAAACCCTTCCAGTGAACTCTTTACCTCACGGATTCTTCTTGAACTATGCCAATTTATATCCCTAAGAGTGTTCCACTCTGTACTGAGCTCGGAGCTTCTCTAGTGAGACAGTGCGCCGCCTTTACCCTAAATTCGTCTGTGGCCAGAAACCAGCTAACTTGATGTTATTGTGTCTGCCAAGGGAGTTGAGAGCCATGAGTAGTGATAGAACTTTTTAGAAAAGTATCGATACTAATACTCACATAGAATACTCTAAAAAAGAATCGATGCCTGTACTCATATTTGCAAAAAAGTATCGATAATACTCGTACTTCCAAGTATTCTCAAATCAAACGAAAAAAGTAAACAAAAATCAGATTGCTTTGTTTTTTCACCTGTTCCTATTTTTTAAATTTATAGTAAATGCTTGTTATAGTTTTTATCTGATCTATGACAACCCGAATGTTGTGTCTATATATTCCGAGTAAATTCCACTTCTAGCCTTCTCATCAGCTCCCATGCCAGGGAATATATTTTGAAACTCATGTATATCTTTTTATTAATATTTACAGACCATTCTTTACGAATACATATTAAATATAATATCCAAAAAAGAAGATAGAGGAAAAGGATTAATAACAGATTACACCTGTTTACGAAAAGTGAGTTTCCAGATGAACCATTTAAGTAGTTGAAAATTTTTACTCATAATATGAACTCGTAGATTTGGACACATCCTAAAGTATTGGAAGACGCTTGGAAAAATGCAACAGCTGTAAGTAAAGTTTTCAAAACAAAAAAGAGCAGTAATTGATAAGCTGTAACCGTTTTTCAGCAAAAGCACAAAAAAGACCCGCGGAAAAACCCAGCCGTAAATTCTGACGACGATCAACCGGACGATGTTTACGATAGTCAAACTGGTGTAATATCTGTAACGAATGACTGGTGGCGTAGCTTACTAGCAGAAAAAGACTTGGAGACTATATTACCTAGTAATAAGCTACGTACAATGTTCGAAATACTACGAATGTGTGAAGAAAAAGGGGAAAAATGGTTGGTTTGCAGTCAATTGTTTTATATTCATTACAGACTATTTAATTTAAATATATCAAACGCTTGCAGTCTAATTTTCTCAGCCTTTGTAGCCGTATTGAATGTGGTCGAATATTTTTTCAAGAAGATGAATGATAGGGATCCCGATACTCTAAACGAATTAAGTATGCAATGAAAACAATAAGCCTGATTATTAATATATGAACGAATAATATTTTAATTACTTCTCTTAGAAATGTCACAAGGATATCAAGTGAAAAACACTTGGATACTTGGAAAGGACTACTATCGCTTAGATGGAAAAACGCCGAAATTGATTCGCCATGCGATGATTGAACAATTTAACTCGCTTTCCAATAAGCGTGCACGTGTTTTTTTGATATCCTCAAGAGCTGGTGGACAGGGCATTAATTTAACCGGTGCTAATAGAGTTATCATACTTGACACGTCATGGAATCCATCTAATGATCAGCAAAATATTTTTCGAGTATTCCGCCTGGGTCAAAAGAAAAATTGCTACATCTATCGGTTGATTGCTATGGTATGATCTCAATACGAATGTGTACATATCGGATTTCGCAAATTATCTACATACATAAAATTTTTTATGAATATCCAGGGCACTATGGAAGAAAAAGTTTATTCGAGATCGGTAACTAAACAAGCTATGAGCTTCAGAGTTGTCGATGAACAACAAATCGATCGACATTATAGTATGGCAGAACTAACTGAATTATATAGGTAAAATATTACTTGGCAACAAAAAAAAACAGATATTGAGACTAAAAAATTTTACAGCTTAGCAATACCAGACTATGAAAATAGGCCTATGCCCGATTGTCCACAGGATAGCATTTTAGCCAGTTTAATTTTAAATTATCCGCAGTTGGTATATAAATATCACGAACATGATAGTCTACTAGAAAACAAAGTAGAGCAAGAGCTGAGCGAGCAAGAGAAGCAGGATGCTTGGGCTGCATATGAGCGAGATCAACAATTGAATTCAGGTATAATGTTAATTCAATGTTACCAATGTTTTGCATAAAGTAAAAAGTGATATTTTCTTGCAGAAATTCGTGAAATGCCAAACCCGGATGAGTGAGTAATGAAGCATTTGTTTACATACTAATGTATAAACCTGAATATTTAGAAAAATTTTTCATTTGAATCATTTGATAATCGTTATTTGTACGATATATATTTTTCGATCATATTTTATCGCTGTTTTATAATTTTTTTCTGGCTAAGAATAGTTGATATGTAGATGTTCTAACTAATCGGTTGTTGTTGTTGTTGTTGTAGCAGCATACAAATTCCCCAAAGACTTTTTGGGGAGTGTTGCTGGAGTGACAGTCCTTGGCCAGATATAAATCTGGGTCGTTCCGATTACGTAGACCCGACTGTCGGTCTTTATTATTGCTTACAGTTTTTCCATTAATCTTGATATAATCTAAGATAACTATTATTAGAAAAAGGAAACAAATCTATAACAATTTTCGGAGAAAAAGCAGTCTAGTATGTTCGTTAAATTACGGTTTCTTTTTTTAAATTTAAAACATAATGTTCTTAGATTAAATGTTACTGGATTTTCATTAGTTTAAATAACATTCGATCATACGTATAAGAAACTCCTACCGAATCTGTTAGTCGATGCAATACAATTCAATTAAATACTTAACTTTCATTTTTTAAATACATGCATGTAAAGACATCAAAACATACATAAGGAGTGTTCTCGTATTCTTCAGTAAAAATTTGCCTTCAGGAAAAATTTTGAGAATTTGGCAGCATTCGCTCTCTGAGAGAAACAAAAATCTACAGAAGTACGAGGACACAAAACTCGCAAAGAACGAAACAGCTGATCACTTTCCCAGTAGCCACAGGTGGTCCATTTGTTTATTTACTTTTTGCTGGTACATTGTCCCCTATTTGGTGTTTTTTATACCCGAGCGCAATTGTGCACAAGGGTATTATAACTTTGTTCACGTAACGGTTGTTTATAACAGCTAAAACGAATCGAGATATATATAGACAAATGTGTACATAAATGGTCAGAATGAAAATGGAAGTCGATTAAGCCATGTCGTCCGTCGGTCCGTGTACACGATACCTCAAGCAAAAATTAAGATATCTCAACGAAATTTGGTATGTAGATTGCTCTTTAACCAAGGTAGGTTGGTAGGCGAAATCGGACCGTTGTTGTTGTTGTTGTAGCGGCTACAATAACCCCGCCCAGATCGGTTAATCCCTCAATCTCTCTCTACTAACGGCAGCCCTAGGAAGCGTGCAGCCTCGACGGGATCTGTCCATAGGGACAGGGGCGTTAGCGTGGTGGGATTTAGAGGGCATACGAAGAGATGCTTCGTTTAATCTGCTCAGGTATGAGTTCAACCTGCTGCAGTAACCAGAGCGCAGTTGGACTATTGTGGTCCGAGTCTCCCGAGGCAGACGAAGTTCTGTCTCGTCCAGGTCTGGTGGTTGTGTGCTCAGAACGGCATTCACAGGTCGGGAGTCTACATAACTCGAGACTGCCTCTCTGTGAATGCCGTTCAAGGCCTGTCGTTAAGCTGTCATGTCCAGATGTTGTTTGATGAACCTCTGGACTTCGTCCGTCAGTTTGTAGCCAGGAACTGCTTGCAGAGCATTATGTTATGCTCCTTAACAGGGAGCATGTGGACCTCCTCCTGCAGGCGGTGTTGCGGCGACATCAAGAGGCATCTTGTCGCTGTCCTAAGTGCCGTGTTCTGGCAAGTCTGCAGCTTCATCCAATGCGTCCTGTTGTTGTTGGTGTTGTAGCGGCTACTAAGCCCCGTTCGGTGCGGTTCAGCCATCAACGCTGTCGTCAATTCAATCAGCTAGGGGGAGGCCCAGGAAGTGTGCTACTTCCACAGAGGCTGTCCATAGGGACAGGGGCGTTAGCTGAGTGGGGTTCTCAGGGCATGTGAAGAGGTGCCGGGAATCATGTGGCGACTCTCCACATGCCGGGCGTTGGTTGGGCACATCCTCGCTGATTCTGCTCAAGTAGGAGTTGAGCCTGCTGCAATAGCCAGAGCGAAGTTGGGCTTTGTAGTGCGGGTCTCCCGAGACAGACAAAGTTCTGTCCCGTCCACGTCCGGTGGTTGTGTGCCTAGAACGGCATTCACAGGGCGGGAGTCCACATAACGTGAGACTGATTCCCTGTGAATGCCGTTCAGGGCCTGTCGGTAGGTTGACGGGTCCAGAGGTTGTTGATAAACCTCTGGACCTCGTCCGTCAGTTCGTAAAGATGCCTCCTGACGTGCCGTGGCGAGGGCTCTTCCGCGAGCAGCTGTCCGCTGGGATGGCCACGTCTGTGGCTCCCAGCAAGAAACTACTTGCAGAGCATTATGTTATGATCCTTTACTGGGAGCATCTGGGCCTCGTCATGTAGGTGGTGTTGCGGCGCCATCAGGAGGCATCCTATCGCAGTTCGTAATGCCGTGTTTTGGCAGGTCTGTAGCTTCATCCACTGCGTCCTGCTAGTCCCCGGCGACCATACGGGCACTGCATAGTTTAGAACCGGCCGGTCAATTGCCTTGTATGTTGCCAACAACGTTTCTTTATCTTTGCCCCAAGTGCTGCCGGCCAGCGACTTGAGGACATTGTTGCGCTTCTGTACTTTGTTGACAATTGCGGTTGTATGCGCCGAGAAGGAGAGCAGACTGTCGAAGGTAACTCCGAGGATTTTCGCGTTATTCACCGTCGGTATTGTTACGCCATCAACGTGAATACCCAGTGGCAGTCTGACCTCCTTCATCCAGGTGGTGAAAAGGGTTGCCGAGGATTTCGCAGGGGATAGGGCAAGGCTCCTTACAGTGAAGAAGCGAGAAAGTTCGGAGAGGTAACCGTTTACTTTCGAGCATAAGTCATCAATTCCATTCCCAGACGCCATGAACGAACAATCGTCAGCATAGGAGACTAAATTAACACCCTCTGGGGGCTGAGGAAGCTTTGAGATGTAATAATTAAACAGTAGCGGGGACAGGACACCACCCTGTGGTACCCCCTGTTTAATTTTACGTGGCTTGCTAGTTTTGTCTCTGAAAATTACTGACGAGTGTCGACCACTCAGGTAATTCCCCGACCACCGTTTGAGTCCCTGTGGGAGTTAGGAGGCCTCTATATCTTCTAGTAGCGTTGAATGACTGACAGTGTCGAACGCCTTGGACAGGTCCAACGCTACTAGAATAGTTCTCTCACAGGGGCGGTTTCGGTTTAGGCCACGAGTTATCTGAGTGTTTATGGCGTTAAGTGCTGTTGTTGTGCTATGCACTTTACGGAACCCATGTTGATGCTTTGCTGGGGTCAGGCGGTTCGTAAAGTACGGGAGCAGCAGGGCCTCGAGTGTCTTCGCTACCGGGGAAAGGAGAGTTATCGGGCGATAGGACTCTCCTTTGTGGGCTGGTTTCGCCGATTTGAGCAGTGGGACTACTCTCCCCATTTTCCAGATGTCTGGAATGACGAGAGTGGCCATAGACAGGTTGAGGACCTCCGTTAAGTACGCTACTCCCGCAGGACCCAAATTTTTCAGCATCAACATGCATATTCCGTCGGGTCCAATGGCTTTGGAGGCTTTCGCCTTCCCGATGGCTACCCTTACCTCACCGCTGGTGAAAACAAGAGGCGCACTAGGTTTTGGCATTTTGTGCAGCCTTCTGGTCACTCGACGTTTGGCTTTATCCACCGCAGGATGCAGAATGAACTGCCGGCTAAGATAGCTCGCGCATCTCTCCGGGTCCGACGAAGCGTGGTCACCAAAGTCTATCTCGACTCTGTCGTCGCGCTTCGTCGGGTTGGACAACGACCTCAGGGTTGACCAAAGTTTGCTCACACCAGAGGCGAAGTTGCAGGTCTTCAAATGCTCTTCCCATTTCTTCCGCTTATGTACGTTCACAAGTTGCCGAATCTCCGAATTGAGATCCCTAATACGGGGATTTCCGGGATCGGCCTGACGAAAGTTGTCGCGCTCATCAGCTAGAACAGCCGCTTCGGCAGGAAAATTCGGACGTGGATCCTTAATACATCCTGCTGGGATGAAGCGAGCTGCAGCAGCGGTGACAACCCTGCGGAACTTACGTTCACCTACATGAACGTCCGTGAAGCCTTTCCAGTCAGCTTTGGAATCGAGATGACTATGGGCAGATGGTCTGATGCTAGAGTCAGCATAGGTCGCCATGATACGCTGTTTATCAGACCAGCGCTGACAATTGTTAGATCTGGCGAGCTGCAGCAGCTGCCCATAATCCTGGTGGGTGCGTCGTCGCTCATTGTGCAGAATGTCGAATCGTCTATCTGCTCAGCCAGATGTATTCCCCTACGATCATTTGACCAACTACCATACGGTTTTCACCACTGAGTAGCGCACCTATTTCAGGGTGATATCCTGCCGGGCCGCTGGTGACAGGGGGTATGTACACGTTAAATATTTCGAGCTCAACATCGCCTGACCGGATAGCAATACCCTGACATTCTAGGATGGAATCCCTGCGGTCGATGTCTGCTTCAGTGAGACGATACTGCACGGTGTGGTGCGTGATGAACGCTAAACCTCCACCATTATCTCGCTCGCGATCTCGACGGTGCACGTTGTATCCGGCGGAATTCAACAGGGTTCAATTGCCGTGCAACTTCGTCTCTTGGGCCGCAGCTATTAATATTCCATGCCTTCCCATAGAGACAGTTATCTCCTCGATCTTGCTCTGGAGTCCGTTACAGTTGAATTGTAGCACCTTTGTGTGCCTTGGGAGACCGATTGTGATGTGTGGTGTTAAAGAGTTGTGTTGCCTGCCGGCCCCCCGCTGTACGTGCTGTAAAAGGGGGTGCTGCCTTGTGGTGGTGGCTGGCGGCGTCGCGGGGGAGGGATGCGACGGGGCAGCACAGCAGGGGCCCACATAGTCACTCGTCCAATCTCGCGTGTTGCAAAGTCCTGAGCACGCCCTAAAGAGGCACCAGCCGAGGCAAGAGTTGCACTTGACTGATCTCACGTTATGGTATATTCTGGACTGACAAACAGAGCAGATTGTCGGAGGGACTAGGAGTTGCCGGCGGCGGTGTGTGGGTACTATTGTGTTTGTTTGTGTGTCTATTGTTGTGTTGTGTTGGGGTGTGGGTATGTTGATTGTGTGATGCCCAGGCGGGTGGTGGTTTGCCGTGGAGGCGATCCGGTTCGCACAGCATGAGGCCACGAACGACGTGGTCCATTGCCGGTGCATACGTAGGCCCGAGCAGTTACGGAGGTGACTCCACCCGTCACAGGCATTTCACCTGACCGAGGTGGAGTTTGTATGTAGTCGTCTCTGTCATACCCAGCAGGTGTAGATTTCTGGCCCTGGGTTTGACTCTATGCCAGCCCTGAGCAGAAGGGTGCGGAGAAGGTGTAGCCCTAGAATCGAGCAACGTTTGATGGATTTCGCCGACCTAAACGGGGTTAGATCGTCGAAACAACAGCCCTTGCTCGGGTAAAACCCGAGTCATTCCGGTACGTAGAACTGGCTGTCGTGGGAATGTACTAGTCCCCGGTGACCACACGGGCGCAGCGTAGTTCAGAACCGGCCGGCCAACTGCCTTGTACGTTGCCAGCAACGTTTCTTTGTCTTTGTCCCAGGTGCTGCCGGCTAGCGACTTAAGGACCTTGTTGCGGCTTTGTACTTTGTTGACAATTGCGGTTGTATGCGCCGAGAAGGAGAGCAGACTATCGAATGTTACTCCGAGTATCTTCGGGTTGTTCACCGCCGGAAAACGGGCCGTAATCACGCCCACTTCCTATATAACGGTAGTTTTCAGAAATACCAAAAACTGCGATATTTTAGTAACTACTGAAGCTTATTTACTAAAAATTGATATTTACAATGATTTTTAAACTTAAAATAAGTATATTATAAATTTTTGGAAAATGGGCGTAGCCACGCCCACTTATGATGACATGTGTATATCTTGGTAACCGCTACATCAATTTCTCCCAAACTTGGCACAGTTTTTAACCTTGGTACAACGTAGCAAACGGCTGAATATTTTTTAAAATCGGATATATAACGGGAATTTAGACAAATACGAAATCTTCGATAAATCAGTAAATACACTTATGACAAGGTACATAAAAGCAAAACCTTAAAAATTATTGAATTTGGACTAAAATTACTCCCACTTTTCATATAACGGTAAATTCCAGAAATTCTTTGGACTTCGATATTTCGAAATTTAAGGACGCTAATTTACGCAAAATTGATACTAACAACAATCCCTTGAAATAAGTAACATTATTATAGAATTTTGGAAAGTGGGCATGGTACCACCTACATCTGACCATATAAGTTTATCTCATTAAGTATAACTGAACATACTATCGAAATTGTTAGAAATAGGGGTAAAACCACTCTTCTTACCATGTAATGGTAGTTTTTAGAAGGGTGCAAAACTGTATTTAATACTTGCGCCGGGCATTTAATGTTCGGCTCCACCCGAACTTAGACTTTTTTTACTTGTTACAAATGAATACTTTTGAATAATGAATAATGAGTTATTTTTCGCAAAATTATTTTTGAGACCGCTATAACGCTTACAAAAATAAGATATTCTCCTCCAAATGCTCAATAAAACAATTCCAGACAACGTCACTCTGTAACTAAAAGTTTGTTTGACCGATCACAGAATTATGTTGTCCACAATTTTTTATAGAGAGTTAGTTCAGTCCAATAAAAAATGTCCGATCAACGCCACTCTGCAACTAGCAAAAACAAATCTTCACACATTTACCAATCGCGAGATTTGGCTTCGATAGTGTGAAACACACTTATGGGCTGTTTTTGCTTACGCGTAAAATCACATTTAGCGCATTTAGCTCTAAATGCTACTCTAAATGCACAAATTTTCGGTTATAGTTAAAACAGTTCAAGATTCTGTTTTTCAATTTGTTGTTTAATTTTTTTTTTCTTTTTTGAGTAGATTTATTTAGCATGCTTTCTTCTCCGTGCGAATTCATCGTGGTAGATACGGATCTGAATAAGCGACTGGAACACGGCTTTTTGTCAAAAGCATACAATTTCGAATTCGCGTAAATGTGCATTTGGTAAAAGCGATAGCATGAATGCTCTTCGAATATATATGTTCGAAAGTGCTAAATGTTGCATTTTAAATGCAGTAAAAACGCTGCATTACATGTTGTTGCTGTGGCTAAGTGCGTAGAGATGCTTGCTGCCATTTGTTAGCTTTCAGGAGGGTCCGGAGAGGAATATCATTAGGAGGAACGTATTATCTTATTTATTACGAAAAAGTATCTGTGAAGTGCCGACCGAAATCATTGGCAAACGCAAAAATCTCCAAAAATAAATCTGTTTGACGTAAACAAACGGTTGTTTGGCGCAAAATCATATGTGTTTTAGCATAAAACAATGAGGATATGGTTTATTTTTTCTCAGTGTACTAGCATTAAATAAAAAATTAGCAATGACCGCTGGTTTAGCGGTACGCAGTGCGCGCTTCCACTGAAGGGCCTGGGTCCAAGCCCTGATCAAAGCAACATCGCAAAAAAAAATTAGAAAAAGCGTCGCCCCTCGGCAGGCAATGGCAAACCTCCGAATGTATTCCTGCCATGAAAAACAGCTTCTCATAAAAATACAATCGCCGTTCGGAGGCGGCGTAAAACTGTAGGTCCCTCCCGTTTGTGTGATAACATCAAGGTGCACGCCACAAATCGGGGGAGAAGCTTGGTCAAACACTAACATATGTGTAAGCGCCAATCTATTATTAATTCAAAAAACCCATATTTTCTTTTGTTGGTTAGATCTAATATGACGTTATCGGAAAAAAAATTTTAGTTTAAAAAATGTGTATAGTTTTTGCTATATATTTTTTTCTAATCTCAGCTGCTTCAAATAAAATCTTTTTCCTTTAAATATAAGCTTATATTTGTATTTATTTGAAAGGACACTAGCACAAGTATATTACTAATATTAGGCTAGATATAAAGTTGAAAAAATAACGTAACGTACAAGCTTAAACAAAAAATTGCAAGAATGCATTTTTCATCTACGTACTTGCATATCATTATTGCTATTTCCTTTATATAGTTGTTATATTCTTCAGATGTGCTCCGTCTAATAATATTTCACAGCAAAATGTTTAAAACAGCAATTTTTCCAGTCGATGCTGCTTTTCAAGCATGGAAAAGCACGGCAAAACACACCTTTTCTAATAAAAAAGCCCATTATTCCAAAAATACAAAAAAGTGCAAGATGATTCTCTGCCCACAAACTCTAAATTGAACATTTTTATTGCCTGCAAAGCTTGAAGACCGCCAAATGAATCCAATTTTTAAAAGCTCTACTTCAAGTGGAATATTATTACCCAAATAAGAGTCCATTTTGAAAATGAGTTTTATTTTATGTAGCAAGCTATGTGTTAGTTTTCTTTTTTGTTAATTACACAAATATTCATTTCCTTTCTCTTTTTTGAAGTATCTTTCGCACTCGAAGAGTCATAATGGCTGCGTTTCTTTATACATTCCGGATAATCCCATTTCACAGCCGGAATAAACAGAATGCGTTTGAAATATACGTTAACATATCATCAGGAACGTTCTACAGAATAAGTAAACAAAAAAGTTTATTCCAAACGTTCAGAATGAATAAAGAAATGCAGCCACCATTTCGAACTACAATACTGACTACGAAAGAAATAAATTTTTAAACTTTTAGTACAAATGTCAACTTCAACAGCTGATATCTCAATGGGAAAACTCTTTAAGAAAATAATGAGTATGTACTTTTTTACTCTGGAGAATTAGTTTAGTGAAGGGACAAAAAAATCGATTTATCGATACTCTAAAAAATGACTTTTGGCCAGCAAATAGTAACTGCCAGACCATAGTGCAGGGTTTTAGTCTAGTAGTCAAAGTTCAAAAGAGGCATATTACATTTCAAAAAGAGTAAGAGTTTAGTTTCCCGCCAATCGAGATGATTTTCACCGAGATAAGCTCGTTTTTCTTTAAGAGCTTTAATTTCACATTTTCTAATGTCTCCAGATTCTACATTTGAGCCTTCGCTTTCACTGGAGGAATCTAATATTATTTCTATGTTGCTTAAAAGACTTAGCAGTACTTGTTAAAGGTCCATCAATTTGCTTGATAAACTACTTAACCGTTTATCGCCTGAAGCTAAAAGCCGGTTATTGTCCGCATCCTGGTTAGACAGGCTTAGAGCCATTTCAACAATATTAGAGTGGAATCTGCCCATGTAAACATTCGCATACGCAAAACATTCGTATCATTTGATGCGAATGCGAATGTTGAATGCGAATCATTCGCATAACGAATGCGAATGCAAATATTCGCAACATCCCTGATCCCAAACGCAAAAACTTCGTTCTATTTATAATTTAATTGTCTCAGGTCATGGGCTGTAAATATACAAACACGATAACTTATTATTAACTTTAAATTATTACAAACATACATTAAACACAACTTACACTCTTGATTGTGCCTGGTGGACTGATTAGGCGTACAGAAATAAAAGTTAAAGAAGTGAAATTTTAGGCAAATGAATATAAACATAAGAAGTAAACAATTAAAAATGCCGTAATTGTAAACAGAAAACATACAAACAACAATACACGGAACATTTAGCAGTAAGACAATATGTATATGTACAAGCATATGTACATGTAAAAGCACAGCATTTTATTGTTATTTTATGAAGGTATGTTGGGGAAACGGAAGGAATGTTGATTATGGAAGGCTTGGAAGGTTGAGGATTGTTGTTGTCGATTTAACACCAAATTGCGATACACATGTGCACAATTGTCTGTGTCCGTTTTAAAGTTTATCCTTCTCTCATTAGGGGTGTTCGTAATGTGTAATATTTCCAAAATATAGCGTTTATTATAGTTCTTTTCTTCTTGTAGAATGGCAACATTATCGAAATCGGGATAGTGTCCCGTATCCCTACAGTGTGCTGACACGGCCGTCTTATTGTCAGTTGAGCTGTTCCTTAACTTTATATTTGATTTGTGTGCGGAAATCCTTGTCTTAAGTTTAGTTTTAGTTGTCCCCACATATACTTTGTCCCATAAGTGGGACCCGTCGCCATTACATGAGATTTTGTATATCAAAATGTAATGTCATTTTGCTCTCTCAATATCCCATACTTTTGGGGTACCATAACATAATAACTGTGATAGTTTGCTTAAATTTTGGATAATTTTCCATACGAGAACACTGCTATTCAATACTCTTCTTAGCTAAATAATTTCTATAAAGTTTGCATATTACATAAAATAGTTGGTTTTTAATTCAGTTGTACTTAATTTTTTATTTCAGCTTACAAAACAATGTTTCAGCTCCTAAATTTCCATCATATTTGGGTTCTTCTTTATCTGCTTTCAATGTAAGTATAATTCAAGTTATTCAACATATTTTATCTTTGTATGTAATACTTTCATATCAATAGGACAGTATCTTGTATTTATCTCATTAAGCCCAAAGCTAACTCATTTTCTTTTATTGCATTTTACAGCAAATGTCAGCTCTTTTCAATTACGGAAATTACACTCCAGGTTCGCTATCGTCCTACCTACCATATCTCTCTCATTTGGGAAACTATACCGCCTCCAATCAACAATATTTAGAGATGGGGAAAAGAATTGCGGAGGGTGCATTTGGTTTTCCTGATATAAGCACCTCGCTAAGTAGTGCGGCATTCACTTCGCCGTTTGCGCAAAATCTTCCAAAATCCGTTTCTACTAATCCACGTATTCCAGACTTGCCCATGCATAGCAATGCAATGCACCCAAACCCACTTAGCGCTTTGGGAGACTTGAGCATGTATGCATTGAATGCTGCCAACAATCATATGCCCCACAATATGAATCCAGTTACATTGCCGCAACGACAACATAGCTCACCCACATACCCTGCATCAACTCCTTCACCTGCAAATAATTTACCGGCAAATTTCGACTATCAAATGTACGAGAACAGTTTAAAAAGTCTCGTCAATTATAGGCATGACTTTTCTGGAAATGGAAATCCTTTGACGAAATCGAAAGCCGGTACTGCGCCTATGAATCAATTTAGGAACCCACTTTATCCTCCCACCGCCAATGCCAATTTTGACAGAAATGCGCTTTCCGCACTAAACAGTCCTTCGCCAAAAGCTGAACAGCAGCAGCCACATAAACAGCACCCTGATAAAGCACCCGCAAAAGTATCCTCAGACATATCAGTACCCACAAACGGAAGTACACGAAACGATACTAACTCAAATAAAATCAATTTTACTGTGAGCAATTCTAGTGGAGCAAGAAGCTCCCCTCTGCCACAAGCTGGTTTAAAGCGTCCTTTGCCCACCGATGTGGCAACGAATTTAGCCGAAGACCGGTTAACACCAAATTCAAAATCCACAAAAGATGCTCAACATAGCGGCATGCCAAATCTTCAATCTTATAAAAGCACAACCAGTAGCAGTAGCATTTTTTCGAGCAAAAGTACTGGTGGAAAAACGGCAAGTGATAATATTAGCGGTAACTCTGGAATGCAAATTATACCCACCACCAGCCCACCTGGCTCAACGAGCGTCACAAAACAATTCAGTGAAATATCACCAAGTATTTCACTAACTGCTCTGAGTAACACAAATACCAGTAGTAGTGTTAACAAGTCTACTTTTAATCAGTCAAAGACTCAATCAAAGAATCCCTCCAATAATAAAAGTGCACCGAGTACTAATTCGGGACCCGAATCAAGTTCATCATCTTTTGCAGCAAGTAAATTTTTCGAGATGAGCAAAAAACCAGGAAATCGTTACGTTTCTGCAAAACCAACACTTTCAGCGACAAAGGCAAAGTCGTCTTCATCCTCAGAATCGATTTTGCGGTCAGCAACACCTACTCCCGCGCAAAAGGCTTCTTATCAACAAAGCACCAGCGATCTTGGATCAAAATTATTGTCATCAATCACGACAAAAAGCAAGAATATTGTGCATAAAAAGCCTCAAAATCTCTCAATGCAACACCCAAAAACTATTACGCAGGCACGTCCGCCGTCAACAGTTACCACAGTAAAAGATCAAAATGGTACACCTAAACCTACTACATCTAAATTGGTAACACAAACACAAAATGATGCAAAAAAAGCTGCAATATCCGCAATGGAAAAGAGACTATCCCCCATCATTACATCGCAATCGTCAGGGGGTCAAACACAAAAAACACCCTCTGGTTCTAGCACGCTTAAAATACAACCCAGTCAAATGAAACAATCTGCATCTTCGTCAAATGATAACATGTTAACATACATTCTAGAGACGTGTATTAATCAGAAAAAGCTTGCCATTGGTGCTCCCACGAAAAGGTTAGTAGATATGTAATTTTAATGAGTAAAGAAGCCAAAATTTTTGCGAACTCTTAAAATATGTATGCAATTGTTTGTGCATTTCTGAAAATGCTGTTATACAGGTGGGTGGGAATATGTAGTTATTTGCCGATTTGATTGTATCATCTTGATAAGTGAGACCCGAAGCAATGTGCATTCTAAATTTGGTAGAGGTCAGCAAAGCGGTAATTGAGGTACATAATTTTTTTCCCAAGTGGGTGCCACGCATAGTTTACCAAATTTTTTAAGAATATAGCTTCTTATTGAAACATTACTATCATAAATTTTATATGGGTTAAAAATATATGTTAGTGATTTCAAGCAACCATAAAACAATTTTAATGTATGATCAAAAAGTAGCTAGATAGATTGCAGAGGTGTTAAAGAATGCAGTCATCGTGACTTTAAATCGTTACAGTCACATTCACTGACTAACACTTTTTAACTGCAGCCAATCAATCACATGTTTGACTAAAGACTACAAAGTTGGAGTCTCTTCTGTTATTCATAACTAATTAATCATTTTTGCAGTCTGAGGTGAATAATGAAATTCTATAGCAATCTTTGCGTGCACAGCTTGATATAATTATAATGCTTATTTGTTTAGAAAATAAATGAGTATACAAAAAGCTTAATTAAAACTCCAGTGGTATACAAATATTTTGAAAATGTCAATGAATTCCAATATGTGGGTAAAAATTCCTGAAGTGGCCCCCTCAATTTTCACAAAGTAACGAATATTGCAATAAGTGTTTGCATTTCTTAGTTTGAGTATCCACAAATACATCAGCAAAATATTTCGCCAGTATTCGATTTTTTTATATATATATTTTTTAATTTAATATTTGTGGACCTTATTTTTGTAATAATTATTGCGACCAAAGTTTTCATGCGATTTTCATGAAACTTTGTGAGTATGTAAAGAAAATAGTTTTCTCAAAGATGGCAAAAAATTTTTTTAACAGTTTTTATTTTTTTAAACTTTCTTAAAACTTTATTTTTTTTTTTAATAATTTTTTTTTTTTAATTTCTCGCTGTGATTTTTATCGCGTTTAGGTGTCAAAATGTTACTTTCAATATTTTTTGCTAATGTACTAAAAAAAAAATTTTAGTAACCATATGGCTCTTTAGATATTAAATTGTTTAGCACATGCCAACCACTATTTATGTACTAATATCACACGTTTACGAAACCTATATATACCTAAGTTATTCGACATGCTGAACGCGAAAAAAAATCTTTACTTAACTCTTTAACGAATGATTTGAAATTTTTTGTTTGCTTCCAATAAATTTCAATTTCGATAACGTTGCTGTAACAGTGAGCAGAGCACTTTCGTGTCATTCGAGAGGTCCGAGTTCAATTCTCGGCAACGGAATTTGTTTTTATTTTTTAATAAAAATTTTTTCTTTTACTTAAGTTTTATTGTTTAAAAAATAAATATTTTTTACATTTTTTAATGTTGAGAAACTTTTATAATTAAGCTTTTTTCATTTTTTACTTCAATTTTCTCAAGTTTTTAGTTTTTCTTTTAAAAAAATATATTTTTTTTAAATTTCGTTTAGTTTTTAGAAAACGTATTGTTAACGATGAATAGAATAACGCTATCCCTCTAGTTGGCAGATCTTTCAATTAGTCATCCGAAATACAGAAAAGAGCTTTCAAGATAGTTGCCGGAATATAAAGACTTTTGCCTTTCGAAGGACTGAGATGAGATGAAAGACAGATGCCAGAATTGGCCTGTTAGTTTTTAGGTGTGCTCGTCCTTAATTTAAGTGACTTCTATCATTTTTTCAATTATTGTTGCTTTTCCACAATAAGTTTTCACTAAAAACGGCCTCAATTTCATAAAAATTGTTGAATATAATTGTTATAAGGCCATAAAATAACAAAAACAAATAACTTAAGGACGATCACACCTAAAAGTTAAACATTCTAATAATAGAAATATTAACAAAAACCAACAAAACCAACAACCACATGATCAAGTGAATTGCAGCGGAATAGCTGCGCTTGATTGTAGTTGGCTTAGCAAAGCGAAATAGTGGAAATAAGCAACAAGAATTAACAAAGCAAACTCAGCACAGTGCGTAGGCAACTGGCTGAGTTAGTGGTGATCGTCGGTTCGAATCCTACTGAAAGAAGTCTGATGAGGAAATGTGGTGATTTCCGAAATAGCTATCACTTCTACCATTTTTTCAAATTATTGTTGCTTTTCCACAATAAGTTTTCACTAAAAACGGCCCCAAGCTCATAAAAATTGTTGAATATAATTGTTATAAGGCCATAAAATAACAAAAATAACAAAAAGAAAGTTTCCCTTTCAAAACAATAAATTCTACAAATCAAAAGTAAATTAGATTAAAAAAGAAAAAAACTAAATAAAATTAATAATAATAATAATAGATTGGTGCTTACACATATGTTAGTGTTTGGCCGAGCTTCTCCTCCGATTTGTGGCGTGCGCCTTGATGTTGTCACTCAAAGCGGAGGAATCTACAGTTTTACGCCGACTCCGAACGGCGATTGTATTATTATGAGAAGCTGTTTTTCATGGCAGAAATACACTCGGACGTTTGCCATTGCCTGCCGAGGGACGACCGCTGTTAAGAAAAAACCTTTTTTCTATATTTTTGCAATGTTGCTTTGACCAAGGTTTGAACCCTGGTGCAGCGGAGTGGAAGCGCGCACTGCTTACCACTACACCACAGCGGCCGACTAAATAAAATTAGTTTTTAAAAATTTAACAAGAAAATAAAATAAATAAAAAAAGGAAAAGTAAAATTTTCCTGCCCTAGGATTCGAACTCGAATCTCCCGAATGGCACGCCTGTTCTCTGCTCACTCAGCCATTGCGACTGTTGAGGCTGTGCGCGCAAAAACAAATAAGTAATTATTTTTATATTTGATTTCAAACTGAACGAAAAAGTGAGTGATGCCTTAAAAAAAGGGCCGCAACTGGGGCATACTTAAATTTTAAATTTCATGATTTTTGGCTCTGAGAGGAAACATTAATTAACTGATTTAACGATCATTAGTTAAGTGCCCCTTAGAGCTAATTTAATGAACGTTTCTTAGTGCGGCTGTTAGTATTATTTATTGTGTTGAAACTCAGTTTTTCTTTCAGCAAAAATTTTAGTTCTTAATTTAAAAATCGGCCGATGTGGTGTAGTGGTAAGCAGTGCGCGCTTTCACTCATCAGCACCTGGGTTCAAGCCCTGGTCAAAGCAACATCGCAGAAAATATAGAAAATAGGTTTTTTCTTAACAGCGGTCGTCCCTCGGCAGGCAATGGCAAACCTCCGAGTGTATCTCTGCCATGAAAAACAGCTTCTCATAAAAATACAATCGCCGTTTGGAGTTGGCGTAAAACTGTAGGTCCCTCCTCTTTGTGTGGCAACATCAAGGCGCACGCCACAAGTCGGAGGAGAAGCTCGCCCAAACACTAACATATGTGTAAGTGCCAATCTATTATTATTATTAATTTAAAAATAACAAGTGATATTAAGTATATGATACTTGAGTAATACTCAATGAGCATATATGTACATAAATATTACTCTAAATAACTAAATAAAATTTCGAAAAACTTAAAAATATTAGTCATAATCAAAATCCGATGGGATGTTATCTGACAATTGCTCAGCAGTCGATTTTAGCATATTTGCAGCTTCAACGTCGAGATTAATTTTGTTTTATAGTTGTCTTTTTGAGCGATATATCGGATATAACAGGGTCGGAAGATAGGGGGGGTGAAATAACACAAACGGCAATAACGCAAAATTTGCTTTATTTCACTTTTAAATGGGAAATAATACCAAAATCTGAGTTTTGCTTTATTTCCAACAAAGGTTGCAAATAAAACAAATTTTGCCTTACTTCCCATTGCTTATTTATACTATTTGTAAAAAAAAAAAACAGTTCACTGACAGAAGGAAAAAGAACTTTGTTTATTCCAAAAATACAGTTAAACCACAGTATACAGTAAGCCAGCTATTGACAATATGCTTATTTGAAATTTAATACATGAAATATTGTGCATGCATAGGATTATTTTGTCGTTAACCCATAGGCAATGACGGGCGCAAAAGTACCCCCAAATGTTTGTTGATATATTTGAAATGTAAATTTTAACAGCGAAATTCGTAAAAAAAAATAATAAGACAAAAATATTGTTGATTACTACATGGGAGGTGGTTGTGGTTATAGACAGATTTCACCAAAATTTAATTCTAACCTAAATTATGCCAAAGGCAACTTCGGCACCGACTTTTAAAATATCTAAATTTTGTTCGAGTTAGCGTGTTTACAAACAGACACGACTGAACCAATTCATTTCGTCATTCTGAATATTTTGATAAATATGTATGTAAGAATATGTGTATGTACATTTTATACCGTTGAAAAACGGCCTTGCTTATCTGCATAAACCTTTCCTGCATTAGTTCGAGCGTCGATTTATAACTTTGGGTACATATTTCATAAAAACTTTGGAGGTGTCCACTGTAAGAGTGGTATATTAGAGAGTTCTACCTTTAAGCTAAGTAATACTTGTTTTACTGCCTAATTTATGGGTCAATTTTACAAAATCAGCCCACCATTATTCACTCAAAGTTGTGTTTGTAACCAGATATGACTTATGTAGGAACTGCATCCGGTTATAATCGCTTACGCTGCAAGTCTGATTTGCTAGGAATTTTGTTTTTCTCGTTGTTTTATTTTATGTTACTTGGAAATATTTTCCACTATAAGAAAATTTTGAAATTGGATTTCATTTGGGTTAAAGAAAACAACAACTGTGAAAAAATATCAACCAATACATTCAAATAAATTGTCAAATAAGCATATTTACATTTTTTGTTTTGCCTATCTGGACAGTATACAGTAACTGTGAGTTAAACCAAGGCACATTGAACAGGTAATATCAGTATAGCAGCTGATTTGATTTTTTTCAAATTATTTGTTCTCGAAAATGTCAAATATTTTACATTTCTTCTCACAAAAATTCTAAATTGTTAAAATCTATTTGCATGTGAAACATTTTACAAACAAAACCAGCGATTAAATAGCAGCTTTGGAAAGCTCGCCCAACTCAGCAGCACAACCGCTGATTACTGGGCCTGGCACAGGATGATGGATCAATGCTTCGAGAAGCGAACCAATTTACTAAGAAAGAAAGTTGCAACAATATTCATTTTTTCAATTTAATTTTTTACCTTTTTCGTATTTCGCATGGCACGCTTTGATGTAGAAGAAAAAAATCAGAACAGTTTTTGGCACCTTCGATACCAGAAGCAACAACAAAATACAGGCAAATGTTGTTTTTGCTCAAATGCTCTAAACCTGTTTGATAGGCCTTGAATTAAACAAAAAACGTGATATAATTCATATGAAGAAAGTAATATTCACAAAATATTTTTACTTATGAAAAGTCTAACAAAATATAGGAAAAGCATCGTCGCTAAAAACTGCCCCGCATATTTCTGTGTTCGTATGGAAAAGTAGCTTATGTCGAAAGGCCGGCTTTAGAATAATGCAACATTCCCTTTATTTTTTAAACGACAAGGAATTTTTTGATGAGACTTAAAAAGAATATTGACTTGCTAGTATCGGAACTATTTCTTGCACGTTTATTTTCTAAAAGTTGTTTAACGGCTTAGCGCCCGTAAGTCATTCGCAATCGTATGCTGCGAATGCCGATTTATACTAAAGCCAGCCTTTCGACATAAGCTACTTTTCCATACGAACACAGATTTATTTATTTATTTATTATTTGAAATACAGTCTACAAAGTGATTACTTTTTACAGACTAGTTAAAAATACGAAATAAGTCTAACTTAAAACTATACAAATTTGCGTTAAAGTTTAGAGAACCACAATATCGATTTGCTAGTCGCATAGACCTTTCTATCGGTTCGTTAAATGCATAGCTTGTTGTATGGGTATCTTCAGTAAATAATTTATTGTATCGAAGATCACGCGGTGGAATATATCGATTGAATAAACTTACTAATTGTGAACAGGTAACATTGCCGTTAATTATATTGAACGCAAACAAAATCGAAAAGCTAGTCCTTCTTTCATGCAAGGCCTGGAGACCTAGCAGCTTACGTCTACTAATATATGGTGGGAGACCATCAGGCCACCGAAGTTTATGTAATGCGACTTTTGTGAACACTCAATCATGGGATCATTAAAATCTCCAGAATTACGTCTGATAAAACCAATCATGACAAAAGATTTAGCACAAATATAATCAATGTGACTAGAGAAAGAAAGTCTAGAATCAAATATAACACCGAAATCTTTCATCTCGTAACAACGTTTTAGAGAGCAATTATTTAATTCATAATTAAATAAAGTGTTGTTAGTTTTTCTTGAATAAGTAACAACGCAACACTTGTTCATGTTTAAAAATAAGTTGTTGTATGTGCACCTCCTATTAAGGGCGTCTAGATCATATTGTAGATTGATACAATTAGCTTTTGAGTAATTATATTCAACCGCGGAAACGACAGCTTTATTATCGAAGCTGTAAAATTCAAAGTTTACAAGTAGCGAGTTATGGTGAAAGCTATTATCCAAGATAGGTGATAAGCATTCCGCGCATGAAATTCTCAGATCCGCAGAACCAAAAATAAGATCCAGGAATCTGCTGTTACTATTTGTATACGGGTTATATTGCTTAAAACCATATGAAAGCAAAGTACTTACGACTAGCAGATCGATATCTGTCTTAAGGCAAGTAGGTAAAAGGTTATTACATTCACCTACCCAAGATATGTATATTACATAGATTAAAATCACCTAAATAGATAATCTCAGTACTTGGCTTGGCATTGTTAATAATGCATACTAAATTATCTAAATGCGTTTGATATATAGTTATATCACTCCAGGGAGGAATGTAGGACAAAATATAAATAATGTACCTGTTGTCAGCGAACTTAACATTTATACAAATTTGCTTTATGTTGCCATCCGAAATATCTATGTTAACAAGTTCACTACGCAAAACAGCATTGGACATAGCGCTTTTGTATGAATTTTTTCTGCATGCTTTTTAATATGTTAAAAACATTGCTGGAAAACCTTAAAATTTTTGCATGGAACCATGTCGCAATAAACAGATGAAGTAATAAAACGGCTTTCTCGTTTTATTTTCTAACATTCGGCTGCCTTTTAGTTACATTTTATAGGCAAATTTTTAATTAAATCAATGGCACCTGGTAAATTCCACTATGGGTGGGATGCATGCAATAACACCATACACAATAACAGCCGCACTCAGAAACGTCCCTTAAATTAGCTCTAACGGGCACTTAACTAATGATCGTTAAATCTGTTAATTAATGTTTCCTCTCAGAGTTAAAAATTATGAAATAAAAAATTTAAGTATGGCCCCAGTTGCGGCCCTTCATTTTTGTGGCATCACTCACTTTTTTTCGTTCAGTTTGAAATAAAATATAAAAACAAGTATTTATACCATTTTGGGCGCATTGACTCAACAGACGCAATGGCTGAGCGAGCAGAGCACTGGCGTGCCATTCAAGAAATCCGAGTTCGAGTCCTAGCGCAGGAAAATTTTCTTTTGCCTTTTTTTTCTTGTTTAATTTTTATAAACTATCTTTATTGATTTTTTTTTGCTTTTTTGATCTAATTTTCTTTAGATTTATAGATTTTATTGCTTTAAAAAGGAAACAAATTTTTTTAAATTTTATTCTGGCATCTGTCTTTCAACTCACCTCAGTCTTTCGCGTGACAAAAGTCTTTATATTTCGGCAACTATCTTGAAAGCTCTTTTCTGTATTTCGAATGAGTAATTGAAAGATGTGCTAATAGTGTTATTATATTTATCGTTTAGCAATAAGTTTTCTAAAAACTAAACGAAATTAAAAAACATATCTTTTTAAAACAGGAAAAACTAAAAATTTGAGAAGCTGAAAGTAAAAGAAAAAAGATGAATTAAAAAAATGTATTAAAAAGAATTCCTTGCCGAGGATTGAACTCGGATCTCCTGAATAGCACGAAAGTGCTGTGCTCACTGGGCCGTTGCTACTATTACAACAACGTTATCGAAATTGAAATTTATTGAAAACAAACAAAAAATTTCAAAATCATTCGTTAAAAAGTTAAGTAAAGGGTTTAACTTTAATGTTCATTAAATGCCGTTAACGAATCATTAACTGACTCTGAGAGGGAATTTTTTTAAATCGTTACTGAGGGACACCTTAAGTAATTATTAAACGACTCTGAGTGCGGCTGTAATTCCCATTACTTGGACATTAAAAAGCAGTTTCAGAAGTGAACTAGTGTTATTTTATCATTTTTCCTTTTTCTAAACGGTTATAATGCCACCAGTACATAATTGCGAAAGGAGGGGAGGGGCGGGGGACGCGAGCGCGACGTCGAACGCGGCGGACTGCCGCGACGCCGGGCACTTTGAAAATTGTATACTTACAAATCCGTCCATTTAACTTGTTCATGTACTACTTTTTGTCAAATGTAACTGGGTGACTACATATGTGCACTATTTTGCTTTATTACTCAAATTGTTAAGTATAAAAGTTGGTCTTATTGCTCAACGAGAAATGAAATAAAGCAAATTTGTGTTAATTTCACATTAAATTGGGAAATAACACACATTTTCGTTATTGCCGTTTGTGTTATTTCCACGGGTACAAGAGTTAAATTTTTCAGGATCCACTTCATATTCACAAGATATCGTCTGGAGGATAATATGGAATCTGTGAGTGATTTCCTCGTCAACCCCTGTCATTTCTGCAGCTTTTTTGCAATTCCGAAAGAATACTCTCGCAGTATTCCCTGTATTAGTGGACCCATATCCGGGTTTGTGTTGGTCTACTAAAATGCCTAGTTCTGTCTTTAGTTTGTCTACAATCATTTGTTTCCTTGTTTCCATTTCTACTCTTCTTTCTCCCTTGCTTGCCAGCGTTTAATTTCCATTCTATATCCCAGCACTTGAAAAATCGGATCCACGAATGGAGAGTAAACCAAATCTATAATGCTCCGTTTTTGCTTGCATTTTTCGGCTTTTTCTAAGCAGTTCGTGTTTTTGGGTGTTACGCCACATATATAACAACTTTGTGTTGATTTTGTTTCTGTCAATGTGTGGCAAACCTTGTTATGAACCATCGTCAAAACATGTTTAAAGTTAATGGAGATTCTTTCATAAATGAAATTGTCTAACTCGTCCATTTGTGCCTGAATTTCGTTAGTTATGCTATGTGTCAACTCAGGAGTTTCTCTAGCGAAAACAAACTTAACTGCTCTACAAAATCGAGTGGAAGAAGGCACAGAATTTTGCCATAATATGTGCCTTTCATCATGATTATTACGCAAATGGATAGGAACAAGTAAGACAGTCACTACAGATGAATCACTTTTGCCTATGCTCGTCATTATACACGATTACCACAGAAACGAAAGTGAAAACGAGCTAGGCGATAGGAATCGCTTACCCTTTCGCTTCCAGAAGGCCTTATTTTAACATGGGCATGTCATTGGCGGTAAGCCCTTACCCGCAGCATTACCTTCAAACGAAGGGAGAACGCATGGATAAACAGAATCCAGAGAAGCGAACAAAGAATGCCTTACAGAGAAACTAATGTAGAATGCCTAGACAAGTACATACTTATTTATATAAAATTTAAATCAGAAAATGTCTTAAAAGATTAAAATTGATTAAAATTTCTATAAATCAGTTTTATACATACATATGTACAAGAAAGGTAACCCCGCCATTCGCGCCAACTACCGCGGGATCAGCCTTCTAAGCATAGGTTACAAGGTCTTATCGAGCGTATTGTGTGAAAGACTGAAGCCCGCCGTCAATGAACTGATTGGGCCTTATCAGTGTGGCTTTAGACCTGGCAAATCCACCATAGACCAGGTATTCACAATACGCCAAATCTGTGAAAAGACCCGCGAGAAAAGGATCGACACTCACCACCTATTTGTCGACTTTAAAGCCGCCTTTGACAGCACTAAAAGGAGTTGCTTATACGCCGCTATGTCTGAATTTGGCATCCCCTCAAAACTCATACGGCTGTGTAAAATGACGTTGAGCAATACCACCAGCTCCGTCAGAATTGGAAAAGACCTCTCCGAGCCGTTCGCCACAAAACGGGGTTTCAGACAGGGCGACTCCCTTTCATGTGACTTCTTTAATCTGATGTTGGAGAAGATAATAAGAGCTGCAGAACTGAACCGCTCAGGAACAATTTACTACAAGAGCGTGCAATTGCTGGCTTATGCCGATGACATCGACATCATCGGTAACAAAAACCGCGAAGTCTGTTCTGCCTTTTCCAAGTTGGATAGGGAAGCAAAGCACATGGGTCTGGTGGTAAACGAGGACAACACGAAGTATCTCCTGTCATCAAACAAACAGTCAGCACATTCGCGCCTTGGCACCCACGTCACTGATGACAGTTACAATTTCGAGAAAGTAGAGAATTTCGTTTACTTGGGAACCAGCATTAACACCGATAATAATGTCAGCATTGAAATCCAACGTAGAATCACTCTTGCCAACAAGTGCTACTTTGGACTGAGTAGGCAATTCAGGAGTAAAGTCCTCGACGTAAGAAAACCGCGCTCTATAAGTCACTCATCATGCCCGTGCTGGTATATGGCGCAGAAGCATGGACAATGACAACATCCGATGAGGCGGCTCTTGGAGCGTTGGCGACGGCGAGTACCGCAGACGATGGGACGATGAGCTGTATGAGCTTTACAACGATATGGACATAGTGCAGCGAATTAAAATTCAGCGGCTCCGCTGGCTTGGTCATGTCGTTCGAATGGACACCGACGCTCCAGCTCTGAAAGTATTCAACTCGGAACCCGCTGGTGGTAGCAGAGGAAGAGGGAGGCCCCCACTGCGATGGAAAGATCAGGTGGAGAAGGACTTAGCTTCACTTGGCGTTTCCAATTGGCGTCAGTTGGCACAGAGGAGAAA
>NW_023458557.1:67767142-67775975 GCF_013731165.1 Rhagoletis pomonella
TTGGCGTTTCCAATTGGCGTCAGTTGGCACAGAGGAGAAACGACTGGCGTGCTTTGCTGAACTCGGCCAAAATCGCTTAGGCGGTTACAGCGCCAAAAAAGAAGAAGAAGAAGATTTATGAATTTAGGTATTTTGGTATTTAGATTTTACTTAAAAATCGGTATGTACATACATGCATATCTAATTAAGCTTAAAATTGTACTTCCTCACTCTTGTACTTCACTTCATTGACTGACTTCAACTTCGCTGCAAATTGAACAAAGCAAAACATGATTTTTATGCGAGAAAAATTTCCACAGAAAGTAACGGTAGAAAAAGAATTTTTGGATATTCATTCTATTTTTCAGCTGACTACGATGCAGCATTCTACTTTGCATTCCCCGAAATGAAGCAAAGCGAAATAAAAAAAAAATATTATAGAACATTCTACTTTGCATTCCCCGAAATGAAACAAAGAAGCGAAATAAATAAAATATTGTAGGACATTCTTCTTTGCATTCCCCGAAGTGAATCAAAGAAGCGATTTAAAAAAAAAAATTATAGGACTTTCTACTTTGCATTCCCCGAAAAGAAGCAAAGAAGCGAAATAAATTAAATATTGTAGGACATTCTACTTTGCTTTACCGGCAATGCCTAAAGGAAGCGAAAAAATTCGAAGGCACTATAACGCTATGCCTTCTAGAACACGTTACCACTAAAAGCGATTACCGATTTTTTGCTGGGTTGTCTATAGTTGCTTTGCCCAGAACTTCTATCTACACCCCACTTACATATAAGGGTAAGTTCAGCACCGGTAAAACAATCAAGAACTTCTTCTTATAGCTTGCACAGGCGCCTAGCTGTCAAATGCAAAAGATCTTGGAGGTTAATCTCAACACTAGTATCTTCAACAGTAACTACAGCCGGTTACAGATAACATTCAGATTTCGCTGCCAAGATTTTATTCCAGGATAGATATATATTGGTGTTGCAGCTTATAGCAGCCATTCTTTATGCATGGATTTACTTGATTTCGTATTAATAATCAACGACAGAGCTTCTTCGGGTGTCAGACTTCTACGTTTCGGTAACTCTGTTGAACTCTTTAATGTTTTGTACATTTTAGTGGCATGTTTTTGGGAACTGGTGTAGTAATTTCTCCAACAACTGCGGTGGCATTTCGTTTTCCACTTCTACGTAAGCTCGTCTGTACAGCGAATGAAAGTTCTTCTGTAGTACAAGTTGGTGCCAATGCTTTTATTTCCTTTTACTAAGCCCTAATTCCACTTTCACTCAAATTTTTCGTTGGCCTTCCACGTTTTGAGGGCCGGGGTATTTCTTCATTTTCAACTACAGAAAATGATATCGTAGACGACAACCAAGCTTTGGTATTTTTGATGAATTTTTATTTGCGTTGCTCCACCGTTATTCCAAATTTGTAATAAATTTCTCCAATATATTGCGAATATCATGTTGTTTTATATCATATTTCGTTGAAAGAAAGTCTTCTAATGCATTGCAGCAGTCATTTCTTTTCAAAACTCTGAACTTCAACCACTCATCCAAAAAGCTTCATACGAGTAATTGCACGAGGACACACTGAAATAAATTCATTAAAATTATAGGCTATCGCTGAAGGACTTTATTTATATTGAAACGTCAAGCCAAATAGTTAGCTTTTTTTTAATCATTACCAATACCTGCTAACACCTGCAATTTTTTAAAAGCTTAAAAATGTTTGCAAAAGTACTTTTAAAATGATTGTTTCATAAAGCTAGTCGTATTAACAAAACTATTTATTAATAATAATAAAAAATTACAGAAACTTACCTTAGGCACAGAGATGAGATCATTTAACATTTTTTGGTTGTATGAATTATATACATACATGTTATGTACCAATAAGTTTAATTTCCCAAAAGTAAATTTAAACCAATTAATTACACAGCTGACCACACCTAGTGCGGGTCGTTTTTTTATAAGTTCTTGCATAACATTATGCTATTGATACTGTCATTCATAAGTTTATTTCTTAGTTTAGTTTTTACCAAAGAGAGCGTTGAAACTTTGCGTTCTGCAGCCGCAGAGCTATGTGGTAATGAAATTATATTAAAAACGAAATTGGCGAGATGCATGAAGCTATTTTCATTCATACCATTTTTAATAGAATAAACTTTTTCCCAAAACATATCAATATCCAGATCGCTGGAAATATCAAGCTCACTTAGCCTCAGTAAATTCCACTGCGTGGTTATTTCATCAGGATCGCAATCTATAAGATGGGGAAACTTTAACAAATGAGGTAAAATTGGTAAATCTTCTTTAGAAACTACCTTAGCTGGTGTTATTATTTGTAAAAGTTTTATATCTTCCCGCTTGAAACCAAATCTTAAATTTATCTGGTTTGGGTTAACTTCAAGAATTTCAGAACAATTGACATTACTTTTCATAAACATCTCAGCTTTCGTTCCAACAAAAATGTTAGATATTTTAAGATGAGTACCTTCATTTTTAAAATCAATATTGATGTTGTTACTAATCGCATCATTTTTTAATAAAGTTACGCAAAATTAAGAGATAATGTGCTTTGATTGTTGCATATAAGTATGGCAAACGAGAGCTTTCAGCTTGGAACAACTCTTTGTCAAGATTGTTAATTATGGGCAAAATATATGATAGAAATAAAAAATAGCATTTGGTTTTACAACACATTCCTTCTGCCAGGTCTGCAGATCGCATACCGTTTACTTCGTAAAAGCAGGAAATAAAATAAAGTTTCAAACTATCCCATTGCTCAACTATTCTTAAAACAACGCTTTCTGGTGAAAGCCATCGTGTTTGAGATATGCCCAAGATTTTGTGGGGTTTTACCGAACAGTAGTCCTGAAATTCCTTCAGTTCATGAACCCTCTTTGGACTGTGGTAAAAGAAACTATATATGTTGCGGCACAGTGTCTCAATGCTTTTCGGCAATTTTTTTTACAAGCGTATCTTGAGAAAAGGTGAAGTGAGTGGCATGTGCACTTTATATAAAATAAATCGGTTTCTGCACTCAATAATGTTTTCAGCCCGCCCAGGGGCGCACCCAGGAATATATTTTAGGAGGGTTTTATATTTCTGAAGATATATCACCGGAAAATACTGAAAATTTGCTTCAGATAATACCCTCTTTAAAATAAATTTATGCAAGTTTTATGTACAGTATGTAATAAATAAATAAACGTTTTAAAATTCATAAACTGCACTTTATTTACAGATTAACAGAACTCAAACGCTTTTAACCGACTTCAAAAAAAGGGAAGTTTTTATCTCGCCGGAATACATAACTTTGGACCACGAGAACCGTTTTCAATAATCCTTTTTTTATTAGAAAGATAGTACCTCAAAGTTCGTCCCGTAGTCTGTTTTAGAGATCCGATGATTGGATCATGAAGAAGTTAACGGTACCCCTAAATTTGAATATGAGAATTGAAGTCGGTTGTGTTCTTTCCTTAAAAACTACTTGTTTAATAAAAAGTTCTATAAACTCAAGATGCGCTCAACTTTCAAAAGTACCTAATAAAAAATAAAAAAAAAAAAACAGTAAAAATACATTTATTGATTCCATGAATTTTTGCACTTCTATGTTCATTTTTTCGATTTCTGGTTTTCGATAGAGATGGTGATTTTTCACGATTGCTAAATTTTTTTAATATTTCAAATACCGAAAAAATTAACTGAACTCTCAAGAATAACGAAAAATTCATATAAAACGACGGACGAGAAATGGAAAAGAAATTTTCTTCTACAAAAATTTCTTAAATCAGTTTGCAGCTCTCAACAAAAAAAGTGCTCGTATATTTATTCCCTCATGAAAATTTACAGCAAAAGCAAAGCGCTTTTTCAAGCAACAGAAATTAAAATAAATATTTCTTATAATTTCCTTGAGAGCTGGATTCTTAGCTTTAAGATACAGATTGTATTTGAGGTTATTAGCTTTAGGGGGGGGGGGGGCTTTGAACCCCAAAACCTATCCCTTGTGTGCGCTAATGAGCCCGCCCAAGTCTCCAGCCATAACATTGGCTACATCAGTGGCCAAACCAATTAAGTTTCTTACGGGAATTTCATTCTTAGTAAAAAAATCTTTTATTAAATTAAAACTAGAATTTGCGTCTGCTTTGGTGAGCTCTAGCAATGCAATGAAGCGATCTTGTACCACATGAGCACTATCTACGTATCGAGCAACTAATACTAGGCTTTTTGTCGTAGACACATCCGTCGTCTCATCAACAATTAAGAAGAATTTCTTATTTCTTAAAGTAGATATTACTTTTTTACTTCCATGCTTAGCTATACAATCAACTACCTGCATTGATTTTGTTCTGCCACATTTCAGCAATTTCGCTATGGATGAGTCGGGGTAGCATTCCACCAAGAGAGCAGGCAGGTAATCGCTTAGCAACAATGGGAGGATGTGCGTAATGCAAAACATGACAAGTGCATTCTCGGCGTCTTTAACTTTCTGCTGTTGTTTGTAAAATTTTTCTATTGGAAACTGTTTTTTCTGCGATTCGTAGCTTTGAATGGGGATGACGGTTTTCTCATGCGACTTGAGATGGCCGCAGCGGCTTACTAGCTGCTTGGAGCAAACAAAACCAAACGCGCCTCCATTTTTTTCTCGCAACCAGTCAACATTTTTTAACCATTCTGCTCGGAACTTCTTTTTTTTGTTGTTTGCCGCTTGAATCACTTAAAAAAATATATATATAAGCAGAAGAATTCAAAAAAACATATCGGGTTGGCTTTGATATAATGCACCAATTGCTTTTCTATGCAAAGTATCAGGATTTTTTGGACGAAAATCGATGAGGATGTGGAGTGAGTGTTAATTTAACTATGACACTCTTGCATAAAATGTGCGATATGTACATACATACATATGTAATTTCCATCAAACAAGAAAGTCAAGTGTTACACATAAAGGATGAACATAGACTAGCCCCCCTATTATGACTCCAAGAGATACACGATAAACGCTTGCATTCTGTTGTGCCGTATTACGAATTAAATTATAGAGTATGAAATTCGATAGCTACCGTTTATCGTATATCGTTAAATTTTGGTATTGCCATACGATAGCTATCAATTTCATACGCTTGCAAGCGGTTGTCCATTTTTATACGATACGGTACAATTTAACAAAATAAAAGTAATTAAAGTATTAAAATGAATAACATGAAACTATTAAAACGATTTGAACAAAATGCTGTAATTTTTCAGGACAAAAATTGTGAGCACAAAACATAGGATCCTATTATGAGTTGCATTCGATCTTCGACTGTGGTCGAAAGTGCTGATCGAACGAATTTTCATTTGGTATTATGACGCTCATTCAATGAAGAATAGCGCTATTGTGATTTTCCCTCGTTTAGGTTGTTCACAATAGTATATTTTTGACCGCAAAAATAAATAAATAAAATAAAATAAGTATGTTTGCAGAAATGACCGTTACCTGTTCTATGGTGTTTAAAAATTATTACCAGTAGCTCGCTAGAACAATTTTATTGTTTTTTACTATGTGAGTACATCAACGGCTGAGTGGAAGATCGACCTTTCTCGGCAGCCGGCTCGAAAACGCCCTATTTCAGAAAATTTTTCAAGAACGCCCTACTTCAGAATTTGGTTTAAAAACGCCCTATTTCCGAATTTTATTGAAAAACACACTATCTCAGAATTTGGTTGACGAACGCCCTATCTCAGGATTCGGTTTAAAAACGCGCTATTAAATGAAAATTTATTCAAAATCGGTTACATTCATAATCCGGAAATTCAAAATCCAGACATATCAAAATAAAGACAAAATTCAAAAATGCAGAAGAATCAAAATACAGACAAATCAAAATCCAGAAAAATCAAAATACAGTCAAATCAAAATATAGACAAATCAAAACCAGACAAATCAAAATACAGACAAATCAAAATACAGACAAATAAAAACACAGACAAATCAAAATGCAGACAACACATTAAAATAATATTAATTTTTTTAGAATGTTTCCTATTTAAAAAAGTGGCGGAAATTTTCAGTATATATTTAAATATTGTTCCTTTTTTTTGTTAAGAAAGCGCAGTATTTCTTAAAAATAAATTTAATATAAAAAGAGCGCCGCAGGCGAAAATTTGGAATAAAAAATCGCGCGACCTGGCTGCCGAGATAGGTCGATAGTTAGCCGGAAAAAATATTTTATTGCTTCAGTTGCTTAGATTTGTCGTAAAAAGTGGCCATACAAAAATTTACCTTGATCAAGGATCGATTAGATGACACCAGAGGTCCTTTGAGGAGGGTTTGTAGCAAAAACGGTATATTGAAGGTATATCAATTATATAAATAGGCAATCATGTTTCCTTTACACCCCTTTTACGGCTAAACTATACTTCTAAGGTATAAACTATATCAATATCATTAGAAAGGTATTTTGATGCTGATGTGCAGGCAGTTTTTAAAACTTCAAATTGGTTTAAATAGAGCGAAAAAATCAATTCAAAAGTCACACCAATACCAATGCCATACATGTACATGCTCTGCAAAAAATTGTGCGACTAATCTCTAAAGAGAGTATTCCGAGATTACTCTCTACAGTTGGGCATTAATTAGTCGCAACTAGGCTCATACGGGTACTAATGGAGATCAATTAGTCTCGACTCGTCCCTTGCGGGTACCATTGTATGCAGTATACAAAACTTCAAAATTTTTACAAAAAAAGTTTATTTCTTTAAAAGAATTTATGACCAAATTTATTTTATTATGTGTAACCATTCATGATTCTCAAACATTTTTTTTTAAACAAGTCTTGGCTAACAACTTTGTGTTTTACACTCACATATGGCAGTACACAAAACTTTAAAATTTTTATAACAAAAGTGAATTTATTTAAAATAATTTATATCTAGAAGAAAAATTTACAATGGAATCAGAAGAAAACCTCTGTTTACCATTCTTAGATGTCATGATCCACCGAAAAAATGATTCTATTGCACTTAACTGGTACGCAAAACCCACTTCCTCTGGGCGCCTAATAAATTATCTGTCATCGCAACCCTTTAAGTATAAGATTAACACAGCCAAAAATTTAATACACAAAATATTTACAATAAGCCACCAACAATTCAAGGAGACGAACATATGCAAAATAAAGAAAATTCTAGCAAGCAATAACTACCCAAACCGTCTAATACAAAGCCTAATCGAACATAAAGTAACAGAAATAAACAATAATCAAAACAAAACGCCAACCACAAAAGCAACAGACGGAACAAAGCGATATCACAGTGTGACGTACATTCCTAAGTTCTACCAACAACTTGACCACGAAATAAACACCAACAACCCTAATATAAGATTAGCATACCGAACCAACTACACACTATCTTCGACATTCACACAAACAAAAACACCGATCAAGCCCCACCAACAAAACAACGTAGTGTATGAAATCACATGTAAAGGCAGCGAAAACGAAAACTGCAACAAAGTTTACATAGGGACAACTAAGCGAGCATTAGGCGTTCGCCTTTCCGAGCACGAAGCCGACATAAACAAAAAGAAGAACAGCACAGCATTAGCACAACACGTACTTACCAGTGGCCATACGGCTGATCTAGCTAACGTTAAAATATTGGACAAGGAGAAGAGGGAACGGGCAAGATACACAATAGAGAGTTTACGTATACTACAGAAAAGGGAAAAAACAATCAACAAGAAGGAGGACACGGACGATATCGCGGCTGCTTACATGTTATGTTTGTAGCGAATAGTTTAGTTTAGTTTGACGAAATTACCACGGATGGATGGTAGCAATACTTTATGTTTTTCAATGTATTTAACGTTTTTTTGTGTTTTTTATATGTTTTATATGTTTTTCAATGTTTTTACATGTATGTGCATTGATGTGAAACCAACTTAACCTAAGTTTACATGTAAGCCATGCGGTAAAAAATAAGTTTAAAAACCTGTGATTGTGTTATTTTTGTTTACCAATCTTTAATTTTTATTTGTACAAAAAACTCATAATTTCTATTTAAATAATCTTGTTTTCCTCTGTTTTTTGTTGATATTTATAATAAAGAATCGCCCCTGATGATGCTAAGGTAGTTAGCGAAACGTTGGGCAAAGAAGTGGAGAAAAAAGTATTTTTCTTGCACATGGAGAAGTAGATCGACCAGCCTACAACAATACCAACAATAAGACTACCTTTATTGTAATTAGCATTAACAACAATATTTGTTAAACGATTTCTAAAAAAACGAACTTGGCTTATAACTTTGTGAACTTCGTACATGTATTCTGCACTTGCATGCAGTAGGCAAAACATGGAATTTTTTGTAAAAAAAAGTTAATGGTTGGGGCGGAAATGCCCCCTAAATGTATGCTTTAATATTGATACTGAATTACAGAAACGTGCTAAGCCGCAGTTTGGGAATGAGGTGTATGTATGTATATATGTACATGAATAGATTAGACTCAAACAAGGAAGAAGGTAAAGCTGGGTATGGAGAAGAAGAAAGGGATAAATACAGAAATTAAAATAGAAGTAAAGAAACCTAAATATAAAGACAAAGAGGAAGGAAAATTTAATTACCTAACCTAATAACAATGGAGGGGTGAATATGTAAATGAAGAAAAGAATGGACATATTTAGATCAGGATAAAGGAAGAGATAAAGATAAAGAAGAAGATGAAGACCAAGACGAGGAATAAGATGAATATGAAGATGAAGATAAAGATAAAGATAAAGATAAAGATAAAGATAAAGATAAAGATAAAGATAAAGATAAAGATAAAGATAAAGATAAAGATAAAGATAAAGATAAAGAT
>NW_023458557.1:67776075-67781120 GCF_013731165.1 Rhagoletis pomonella
TTGCCAACATTGGTACCACAACCCGATGCATTCGCTCTACTTGGCCATTTCCCCTAGGGACACCTGTAGTAATCAACAAATGTTGTATACCATTGCTTTCGCAAAAGTTCTCGAAACTATGTGACGTGAAAGCTGCTCCCCTGTCTGTGATAATTCTACGCGGATTCCCAAATATCGATGCTTGCCTCGCTAAGTGGTCCACAACTGCCTCTGATCCTGTATCTTTTGTGGGATAAAGCCACACAAACTTCGAAAATGCGTCTACGACCACTAATATATAACTGTATTTTTTGCCTGTAACCGTCATTGGTACTACGTGATCTATATGGTACGTTTTTAATGGATGGTCTTCCTTATCGATAGGTGATAAGAAGCCTTCCTTCTTACCGCTCTTACCGTTTATTACTAAACACTCTACACAATTCTTGACTATTTTTCCAACTTTCGATTCTAATTCTGGAATATAATATGCCTTCTCCACGCAATCGCATGTTCTTTTGGCTGAGAAGTGACCTTGCCTATGAGCTACCTGAATAATCTCTTCCTACAAAGAATTAAGAACCACTATCAATTCCCTGCTGTAATCTTTGTATAATATATCATGGCGGATATAAAAATCTTCGTAACTCGACGTCTCTAAAATTTTCCGTATAGCACGAGTCCATTTATCGTCTAACTGTGCTTCTTTCAATCTGTGCCGTAGTGAGTCGTTTATAAGCATGCAACTTAATCTGCTAAGTGCATCAGCATGCTTCATTTGCGTTCCCGACCTATGTTCCACAGTATAATTGAACTCTTGAAGGAACATTGCCCACCTAGCGACTCGCGTCGGTACGTCCTTCTTCTTTAAGGTCATCGTAAAAGCGTTGCAATCTGTCACTATTTTGAATGGAACCCCTAACACGTAAACTCTCCTCTTCTTAAGAGCCTCCACTATCGCAAGAACCTCCAGGTCATAAGAGTGGTAGTTTTCGTTCGATGGTTTTGTCTTCCGGCTCATGTACATGACCGGGTGAAACTGTTGGTCCTCTGGCTCTTGTTGTAACAGTACAGCTACGTAACCATGTTTAGAGGCATCTGTATGAATTTCTGTAACGCCACTCGGATCATACAGCTTCAACACCGGAGATTGTACAAGAGCCTCCTTTAGTTGCTGAAAAGCAATAGTTTGCTCATCTCCCCATTTAAAATTTACATTCCTACGTAGTAAGTCTGTCAATGGTTTGGCCATCAGTGCATAGTTCTTAATGAATCTGCGAAAATATGATGTTAAACCCACAAACCTCTGAACTGCTTTTTGGTCCTTCGGTGCCTTGAATGCTTTTACTGCTCGAGTTTTCTCTAACGACGGTCGCACTGTGTTGTCTTCTATAATATAACCAAGAAAATCTACCTTCCGTTTCAGAAAGCTACACTTTCTCCACTTTATGCGCAGTCCCGCCTTTGCTGCTAAGTTCAAAACCTTTTCTATTTTTAAAATACCTTCTTTCTCGTCTGCCCATGGAATGATTATGTCATCCATTAAAATAACGATAGTCCCGTCATTAATCAACTCTCTAAATATCGCGTTTATGTATCTGCAGAAAACTGCCGGCGAGTTCGATATTCCGAATGGTACATAAAAAAATTCGTACTGACCCTTGCTTGTCACAAATGCTGTATATTTCCGTGAACCTTCTTCAACGGGGACATGGAAAAATCCGTTTTCTAAATCTAATGTTGTGAACACCTTAGACCCCTGCAACCTCTGAACTACCTCATCCATTAATGTCATGGGAAAATTGTCGCGTACAACTTTCTCGTTAAGTTTTCGGTAGTCACAACAAAGACGTTTGCTTCCATCCTTTTTACCTACCAGCACAATTGGAGAAGCATAGTTCGAATTACTCGTAGCAATTATACCCTCATCTAACCACGTTTTTATCTGTTTTTCGATAAATTTTTGGTCCTCGTAGGACGTTGATAAACCGGCAAATCATCCGTTAGTACAATCTTCATCTCAACTTGAGTCAACAGTATGTACCGTCTAACAAGTTCGTCAATAGCAGCCGAACCACCTTTACTGAGGTGAGCTAGGTCGTGTTGTGAACCTTCTACCTCCTCAACCTGTAGACACAGTCCTGGAAATTCTTCCCACAACTCCATTATGCTACTCTCTGAAACCCTCGTTTCCTTGCCTTCCTTTTGTTTGTACGTGAGTACATCGCCATCTTCTCGGATTATCAAATCCACTTGACTTAGTATCGAACGACCCAAAATAGCTGGATAATCCATGTCTGCATCTTTAATAATATGAAACGTTATCCCTATCTCCACGTCGTCCACCAACGCCTTCGCGTTAAAGCTTCCTGAGGTACATATCTCCCGATGACCTATCCCTTCTAATCTACGCTTATCTCCGTTAATCCTTAACCCAAAATCTAACTCGTTTACCGTCGATTGCCGTATTAAGCATAAACCGCTTCCCGTATCAAGTAAAGCTGGGAAAATGGTATTACCCACCTTTAACTTCTTGAATCTTAAATCCCTATCTGCTCTCGAAGGTTTCCATTTAATCTCCTTTACCGTGTTCAAATTCGTCTTTTCTGACTTCACCTTAACATTCTCTCCTGGACATTTATAAGACTTGTGTCCCATCTTACTACATTTGAAGCACTTGACCTGTTGGTCCTTCAATGTACAGTCCTTAGCTACGTGAGACGCATCTCCACATTTAAAACATTTCCTTTCGCCTGCTTGCGCTTTATCTTTATCCACCTTTTCACTTTTCGGCTTAAAATCTAACGCGGTAGATTTCGGTTTCGTCGAAATCTTTTCGTAAATTTTTATCTGTTCTTTTAGCTCTTTGATACTTTTGGCTTGATATAAGACGGTTTTGTTGAACCTGGTGTCCGTTATCCCTGCCACAAAGTAATCTAACAGACTTGCCTCATCTAAATGAATCTTTTTCCCGATTTCCATCAACGCATACAAAAACTCTAAGAATGTCTCACTATACTTCTTTTGTCGATTTCTCAATATTCTGTGCACCTCTGCTGAACATAAGCTGACCCCGAATTCTGCAATGAGAGCCGCTTTCAACTTATTCCAGTCTTTCAGACCTACTTGACTTCTAACGAACGACTTCGCTGCCCCTCTCAACAGCTGTTTAGCGTAAATGAACTTGTGAACCTCGGTCCACCCTACAGTTTCTGCGCTCTCCTCGAATTGCTCCACCCACTGGTTAACATCAAAATTGTCTGTTCCATTAAATAAAGCCAAGCTGTCTTGAATATCTTTAAAAGTAAAATGGGGACCTGCGACTAGCCTAGGGCTGACAACAACCGCTTCCCCCCCGTGATGACACCGACTCAAAATCATTTTCTTCCTCTTCTTTATCTTCTTCCTCATCGTTCAGTAACCCATAATGTCTGAGAAGTCTTTCTCTCAGATCCTTCTTCCGTCCGTCCAGTGGTAAATCTAACTCCCCAAGTTTCGTCTTTAATAACACTACAGTCATATTTAATATTGCTTGAGCATCCATTTTGAAAATTTTTATCGATATTCAATTTAAAATATATATATTACTACTTTTAAAATATAATTTTTTGATTCAAAATTATTGTAAAATATAATTACATATATCCAAGTTTTAAATTTTCCTTTGAAAATTATCTCTACTTTTTACAGATTTTAAATTAATAACCAGTTTTCAGATTCTAGTTTTTCAATGAATGAAGTTGTTTATGAAAATTCGAACGAAATTTGTACACGTTTATAAACGCAATCTGCTTTTAATCTTGAAAAATTAGTTGTTTTTAATTTCACAAATTCTTATTATTTTCTTCGGTTTTTTACCAATATCTTTAGTAGTTTGTTTATTTAAATGCAATATACTTTACTATTTACTATTGAACGTACAACAAAATACGCAAACAACAAGCAAAGTTGATTTAACACAAATTTCTCTTCTTAACTTATCTTTTTCCTGCTGGGTACTTTGTCTTCAGTAATCGCTGCTTTCGATGACTTCTGCTTCTATTGCCTTGCCGCTGCGCTGCTTTTCTATTGCTGCATTTACTGAACTGTTGCTTCTTCAATTTACCTATATTTCAAACGTTTTGTGAGTTTTACTTTGTTGTATTGCGATCTCTATTACTCTCGCTATGTACTATTCGTACCATTAATATTTCTTCAGCTTTAATGTAAAACGACAGTTTCTAGCGTCGTTATGTAAATACACTTATGTATATGTGTTACTACACTGTTCTGTCCACCAACACTTGCTTACGCTTCACTTAAGTACATATGTCTGTTTGTATCTTCTTATTGGAAACAATACGACACTTTCAATGTTCTTAGCACGTAGCAACACAAACCGACGCCTTGTCTTTGCTCGCTACTGGCTATGTGCAAAAAAACCACCCTTTTACCATCACAACGCTTGTCTGTTTGTAGATATGTACAAACACTGTAGTGACGCTACTGAAACGCCAAGTTCACTGCGCAACAACACAATTTGATACACTTGTACCGACGCCACTCAACCAGCCTACTAAGCTTCCTGGACACCTGATGGCTTTGATTTCTTGTTCACAACGTCGTTTGTATGTATATATGTATACACTGACTGTACTAATGCTTCCGCAAATGCTAAGTCAACTACGCAACAACACAATTTGATGCACTTGTACCGACGCCACTCGACCAGCCTACTTATATAGATTTCTGGACACCTGATGGCTTTGATTTTTTGGTACAGTTTGGTTCAAGAACCTATGTGATCAATTTACACCGATTTGTTGCTGCTATGGGTTTTACACCTCTTTTGAAATGTATTTTTGTCAAATTACACGATTTTTGCTTTTCTTTTTGTTTTTGTAATGGGTTTGCACCTCTTTTGAAAATTATTTTTATTCAAATTAGAGATTTCACTTTGCATATTAGTTTTTCTTTTAAGTTTTTGGCTAAAACTTTTACGCCTTCAAACGCGCTCTCAGTTTTCTCGGTTTTCAATCGGTTGAGCCCCCACTTTGTAGGTTTTAATTAATAAAACACGTATTTTT
>NW_023458557.1:67781220-67784041 GCF_013731165.1 Rhagoletis pomonella
CAGTCTACATTTTCTCCTCCCATGCATTTCACTTCGTACACCACGTTGCTTTGTTGGTAGGTTTCGATCGGACTTTTAGTTTTTGTGAAGATTGTGGACTGTGTGCAATTTGACTTGTACGCCAGAGTTATGTTTTTCTTATGTTCGTTTATGTTGTGGTTGAATTTGTCCGTCAACTTAGGTATGTATGTAACGCTAAAGTATTGTTTTGTTTCAGTTGTTGTTGCGGTGGGTGTTATTTTATTTTCATTGTTGTTTACTTCTGTTAATTTTTGTTCTATTAGAGTTTTTATAAGGTGACTGGGGTATTTGTTGTTTGTGAGGATTTTGTAGATTTTCTTTGTATTTTCATCTAAAAATTGTTTATGGCTTATGGTCAGTATTTTATTTATCAAATTTTTTGCTGCGTTAATTTTATATTTCATGGGTTGCGAGGACAGAAAATTTATTATTCGTCCAGACGATATAGGCTTGGAGTACCAGTCCAGTAATATTTCGTAATTTCTTGAAATTTTCCTCTCTTTCAATAGTAAATTGCAGCTTGTTGTGGTACCGGTTTAATGTTTTCAGAATAATATCTACGTCGTTTCGTTTCACTATCGCGAAGATGTCGTCCACGTACTTAGCTATGAATTTGATGTCAATGTTGTGAAGTTTCTTTAATTCCGAGATTGTATTATCCAATAAGTCGTCCATGATTATATCTGCTATAGTCGGGGAGAGGGGATTACCCATCGGCATCCCAAAACTTTGTGTGTATATTTTGCCATCGTACATGAAATAATTGTTATCTTTAAGACAGAAGTTTAAGAGATCCAAAAACTTGTTTTTTGGTATGTTTGTTCTAGAAATAATTTGACTGAATTTGCTCATTATTATTTTGATGGCTAGATATGTGGGAATGTTGGTGAATAATGACACCACGTCAAATGATACTAATAAGTCCTCTTCACATATACGCACCTTCTCCAATCTTTCTTTCAGTCTCAATGAGTTTCGTATGTTGTATTCCTCCGACGTTAAGTCACCTAAGAATTTTCCAATAAATTTTGACAGACCATAACACGGGACACTGACAGATGACGCTATAGGACGTAGGGGTAAGTTCGGTTTATGGATTTTTGGGCGCAGTCGCTGCGGTGCAGGTAAGTTGTTTCTTTTCTTTAATATTTATATTTTTGTTTTTGTAAAGTTCGCCGACCAATTTATTATTCTGTTTTTGTAGTGCATTTGTTGGATCATTTCTTGCTATTCTATATGTGTTTTTGTCTCCTAGCAAGCTATTCATTTTTTCCCTATAATCTGTTTTATATATTGCTACTGTTTTGTTTCCTTTGTCTGAGTCTGTTATAATAATGTCCTCCTTGTGTTTTTGTAAAAAGGCTTTAGTTTTGTCGAAAGTGTGAAGTATGAATTTTTCCACTGGGTTATGGTTTGATTGCCGTTTGTATTGCAATATTCTGTTGCTTAGCCTGCTTCTCTCCATTTCTTTTGTTCTCTCATCCTCTATTTGGTGTATTATTTGTTCCATTTCGGAAATAATTTTTATCGGCTGCAGACTGGTACTTGTTGTAGGAATTGTAAATTTCCTACCGAGAGAGAGCAACCATTTCACTTCTTCGGGAAAATGTATGTTGGTTTTGTTTACGAACCAGTCGCTGTTTACACAGATACCCAGATTTTGTAATTTTTTATATTTTAGCCTCTCCAATTTCTGTGCTTGTATTGTCTCCTGTTCTTTTGCAACTCTCTGGCTTAGAAGGGTTTGGTCGGAAAAGAAAGAGTTTAAATCGAATTCACTAAGGTTGCGCTTTAATTGTCGTTCAGTATACCCCATTTGGTCTCTGTAGATTTGATGTTTATATTTGTCTGTGTGATTTCTATGTTCAGTAATTTTTTGAGAAATAATCGTTTCGCCTTCTCTATTTGTTGCTTTATATTTGGTGATGTGGTTTCTATTGTTATTCTCGTTGCTGCATTTGTCAAGTGGTTGGGTATTATGTCGTATTTTCTGCATTCCAGTAAGAATTTTAGTTGTGCTGTTAGTCTTGTTAGTTTTTGTTTTTGTTTGCTGTAATGCTTTAGGTTCATGCATGTATCCTCCCCGTATTTATACTTCATATGTTTGTAGTAATGTCTCATGTTCCCTTGTTTCCTCCTTCGTTGATGTTAAAATAAAATAAACAAAAAGATCTTTATCGGCAGGCTCTCCGAAAAATATTTAATATAATATCTTATTTTCTGGCCAATTTTCTTCGTAAATTTTATTAATTTTGATGAGCTTAGGAACAAAAGTTACATTGAACATGTAGTTAATAAAGTCTCAATATTTGAATTTATCACGCAGCAAATATTTAAACTTACTTTCATATACGTATATTTGTTAACATATAAACACATAAACATATAAACACTAAAACATAAACACTTAAAAGCTAGAGCATTGTACCATTATCGTTTGGTACACTTGTCATACTGATTTTCTTGTCACAAACATAATAAATAAGTAGCCGCAATATCATCCGTGTCTTCTTTTGTATTCATAGTTCTTTTTCTATTCTCTAATATGCGAAGGCTCTCTAGTGTGTATCTTGTCCTCTCTCTCTTTTCTACATCTATTATTCTGGCGTTTGCAAGATCAGCTGTGTGACTGTTTTCTAACATATGTATGTTGTGCGAGTGCTGTGTTTTTCTTTTCCTTTCTTATGTCCGCTTCGTGTTCTGCTAAACGGATTCCCAGTGTTCTTTTCGTTGTACCTATATATATTTTGTTGCAGTCTACATTTTCTCCTCCCATGCATTTCACTTCGTACACCACGTT
>NW_023458557.1:67784141-67787507 GCF_013731165.1 Rhagoletis pomonella
TAAAATTTACGAAGAAAATTGGCCAGAAAATAAGAAATTATATTAAATATATTTCGGAGAGCCTGCCGATAAAGATCTTTTTGTTTATTTTATTTTAACATCAACGAAGGAGGAAACAAGGGAACATGAGACATTACTACAAACATATGAAGTATAAATACGGGGAGGATACATGCATGAACCTAAAGCATTATAGCAAACAAAAACAAAAACTAACAAGACTAACAACACAACTAAAATTCTTACTGGAATGCAGAAAATACGATATAATACCCAACCACTTGACAAATGCAGCAACGAGAATTACAATAGAAACCACATCACCAAATATAAAGCAACAAATAGAGAAGGCGAAACGATTATTTCTCAAAAAATTACTGAACATAGAAATCACACAGACAAATATAAACATAAAATCTACAAGAGACCAAATGGGGTATACTGAACGACAATTAAAGCGCAACCTTAGTGAAATCGATTTAAACTCTTTCTTTTCCGACCAAACCCTTCTAAGCCAGAGAGTTGCAAAAGAACAGGAAACAATACAAGCACAAAAATTGGAGAGGCTAAAATATAAACAATTACAAAATCTGGGTATCTGTGTAAACAGCGACTGGTTCGTAAACAAAACCAACATACATTTTCCCGAAGAAGTGAAATGGTTGCTCTCTCTCGGTAGGAAATTTACAATTCCTACAACAAGTACCAGTCTGCAGCCGATAAAAATTATTGCCGAAATGGAACAAATAATACACCAAATAGAGGATGAGAGAACAAAAGAAATGGAGAGAAGCAGGCTAAGCAACAGAATATTGCAATACAAACGGCAATCAAAACATAACCCAGTGGAAAAATTCATACTTCACACTTTCGACAAAACTAAAGCCTTTTTACAAAAACACAAGGAGGACATTATTATAACAGACTCAGACAAAGGAAACAAAACAGTAGCAATATATAAAACAGATTATAGGGAAAAAATGAATAGCTTGCTAGGAGACAAAAACACATATAGAATAGCAAGAAATGATCCAACAAATGCACTACAAAAACAGAATAATAAATTGGTCGGCGAACTTTACAAAAACAAAAATATAAATATTAAAGAAAAGAAACAACTTACCTGCACCGCAGCGACTGCGCCTCGGCTCTATGGTTTACCAAAAATCCATAAACCGAACTTACCCCTACGTCCTATAGCGTCATCTGTCAGTGTCCCGTGTTATGGTCTGTCAAAATTTATTGGAAAATTCTTAGGTGACTTAACGTCGGAGGACTACAACATACGAAACTCATTGAGACTGAAAGAAAGATTAGAGAAGGTGCGTATATGTGAAGAGGACTTATTAGTATCATTTGACGTGGTGTCATTATTCACCAACATTCCCACATATCTAGCCATCAAAATAATAATGAGCAAATTCAGTCAAATTATGTCTAGAACAAACATACCAAAAAACAAGTTTTTGGATCTCTTAAACTTCTGTCTTAAAGATAACAATTATTTCATGTACGATGACAAAATATACACACAAAGTTTTGGGATGCCGATGGGTAATCCCCTCTCCCCGACTATAGCAGATATAATCATGGACGACTTATTGGATAATACAATCTCGGAATTAAAGAAACTTCACAACATTGACATCAAATTCATAGTTAAGTACGTGGACGACATCTTCGCGATAGTGAAACGAAACGACGTAGATATTATTCTGAAAACATTAAACCGGTACCACAACAAGCTGCAATTTACTATTGAAAGAGAGGAAAATTTCAAGATCCCCTTTTTAGACGTCCTCATCCATAGAAAAAATGACGAAATATTACTTGACTGGTACTCCAAGCCTATATCATCTGGACGAATAATAAATTTTCTGTCCTCGCAACCCATGAAATATAAAATTAACGCAGCAAAAAATTTGATAAATAAAATACTGACCATAAGCCACAAACAATTTTTAGATGAAAACACAAAGAAAATCTACAAAATCCTCACAAACAACAATTACCCCAGTCACCTTATAAAAACTCTAATAGAACAAAAATTAACAGAAGTAAACAACAAAGAAAATAAAATAACACCCACCGCAACAACAACTGAAACAAAACAATACTTTAGCGTTACATACATACCTAAGTTGACGGACAAATTCAACCACAACATAAACGAACATAAGAAAAACATAACTCTGGCGTACAAGTCAAATCGCACACTGTCCACAATCTTCACGAAAACTAAAAGCCCGATCGAAACCTACCAACAAAGCAACGTGGTGTACGAAGTGAAATGCATGGGAGGAGAAAATGTAGACTGCAACAAAATATATATAGGTACAACGAAAAGAACACTGGGAATCCGTTTAGCAGAACACGAAGCGGACATAAGAAAGGAAAAGAAAAACACAGCACTCGCACAACATATGTTAGAAAACAGTCACACAGCTGATCTTGCAAACGCCAGAATAATAGATGTAGAAAAGAGAGAGAGGACAAGATACACACTAGAGAGCCTTCGCATATTAGAGAATAGAAAAAGAACGATGAATACAAAAGAAGACACAGATGATATTGCGGCTACTTATTTATTATGTTTGTGACAAGAAAATCAGTATGACAAGTGTACCAAACGATAATGGTACAATGCTCTAGCTTTTAAGTGTTTATGTTTTAGTGTTTATATGTTTATGTGTTTATATGTTAACAAATATACGTATATGAAAGTAAGTGTATATATTTGCTGCGTGATAAATTCAAATATTGAGACTTTATTAACTACATGTTCAATGTAACTTTTGTTCCTAATTGTTTTTGTTTGTATCTTCTTTTGTTTGTTAATTTAAAATAAAGATTGGCCCCTGAGGATGCTAAGGAGTTTAGCGAAACGTAGGGCAAAGCAGTGAAGAAAAAACGTTGTTTTTACTTGCACTAATCACCAACTAGGCCAAAGAAGCTCATCAAAATTAATATAATCTTTTTATATTACATACGTCCATAAGTGTGGAGTTACAAAAAAAGATGTTTTTATTATTGTACTCGTTTTTACTAACTTTTTAAAGAGAGGTGTGTATGTTGTCTCGAATACGATTTGCTATGGAAGGATAAGCTTTGTTCTTCCCCTCTTCTTGACGGCTTTCAAAATCGAATTCATTTGCGTTCGAGTTTTCCACTCTGTTCTAAATGCAATTGTTGTGGAGTGCTCAAACAACGTTTATAATTTCACTGGCTTTAAGCGGTGAGAATACAGTACAAGATGAATTCCTTATAATTCTTCACTCATCTGAAAGGAGTCAAACATGTCTCTAAATCTCCGCCTTTGAACTTTCGCATCAGCAATCTGGGACTCGTTCTCCTCTTCAAGCAATA
>NW_023458557.1:67787607-67788554 GCF_013731165.1 Rhagoletis pomonella
GATGAAGATGAAGATGAAGATGAAGATGAAGATGAAGATGAAGATGAGGATAAGATGAAGATGAAGATGAAGACCAAGACGAAGAAGATGAAGATGAAGATAACCCCTTAACTTAACTTAACTCACCTCAACTCATCTCACGTCCACTTAAAAACTTACCACCACACCTAAATCCACCACACCTTAATTCACCACACCTCAATTTTCTCACCACACCTTACCTCCCCACACCTAAATTACACTTTAATTCACCACACCTCAACTCACCACACCTTAACCCCAAACACCTTAATCCCAACTCACCACACCTTAACCACCACACCTCAAAATTCACCAGACCTCAACTCACCACAACTAAATTCACCACACCTAAATTCACACCTTTTAAGCCCACCACACCTGAATTCACTACACCGTAACTCCCACACCCAATTCCACCACACCGCAACTCACCACACCCAATTTCACCACATGAAGCGATGGAGACAAGGATAGAGAGGAAGAAAGTGATAGGGATAAAAAGGAAATACAACTGAAGAATGTGCGATGTTATATTGTGGTGTGCTATGCTACATGTTATGTTATTTAATCTTATGTTATGGTATGTTATGTTATGCTAAGTACTAAGCTAAACTCCCCTCCACTTAACCCATTCCAACTAATGTTATTTCAGCTCAACTCAACTCGCATAAACTATCCTTAATTTTATAACTTCCTCTAATCCAGAAATGTGAACAGGGGCCGTGGCGTCTGACATAAAGACTAAATGTGAAAACTGATGTATCTCTAAAACCAATTACGCTAGGGAACTGAAACTTGGCACGGATGCATAAATTGTAAATACCCTACTTACGGCGAAAAATGATAGGTATTGGAAAAGGGGGCGTGGCACTTCCAATACAAACTGAAATTCTCAATCGCTTATCTCTGGAACCGCTTATGCTAAC
>NW_023458557.1:67788564-67795546 GCF_013731165.1 Rhagoletis pomonella
CGCTTATCTCTGGAACCGCTTTTGCTAACATCCTGAAAATTTAAACAGCTACATATGTTAACAATACCGTACTTACGGCGATAAGTGGTAGGTGGAAGGGGGGCGTGGAATCTCCCATACAAACCGAATTTCAAATATCGCTTATCTCTGGAACCGCTTTTGCTAACGTACTTATGGCGAAAAGTGGTTTGTATTGGAAAGGGGGATGTGGCACCTCCCATACAAAATGCAATTTCCATATCACTTATTATCTCTGGAACTACTTGTGATAAGGTTATGGATACACCTACATCTACAAACATTGAAAATGGCAAGAATCATTCAATTGGGAAGAATATTTTCCCAGATTTCAAAATCACATGGAATGGTTGTTATGTATTTTGTGAAAAGGTTTTTAGAAGAACTTTTCTTCCGATAGGGGGCTCAGGGATTGAGAGCTATCCTAAAGAATCCTATTTGTGGTCCCATTTGCTTCATCTTTTGAATACTTGGTACCCAAACGTGTGATGCAAAAATATTGATTTTTGGCCCAGTCCTGACAAACTCCGTGTGAACACCTTCGAGGTACTTTCTTAACTTCTACCGATTCTGATGAAGAGAAAGAGGAGTTTATGTAGATGTTGGAAATATAGTTTTAACCTTCCCAAAAGCTCTGAGACCAATATAATCGAAAAACGTATTTACAGTTTAAATCGAGCTCAATAAAAATTGTTGAATATAATTGTTATAAGGCCATAAAATAACAAAAACAAATAACTTAAGGATGAGCACATCTAAAAGTTAAACATTCTAATAATAGAAAATATTAACAAAAACCAACAACCACACTATCAAGTGAATTGCAGCGGAATAGCTGCTCTTGATTGTAGTTGGCTTAGCAAGTGAAATAGTGGGAAATAAGCAACAAGAATTAACAAGGCGAACTTAGCACAGTGTGTAGGCAACTGGCTGAGTCAGTGGGATCGTCGGTTCGAATCCTACTGAAAGAAGTCTGATGAGGAAATGTGGTGATTTCCGAAATAGCTATCACTTCTACCATTTTTCAAATTATTGTTGCTTTTCCTCAATAAGTTTTCAAGGCCTCGAGCTCAATAAAAATTGTTGAATATAGTTTAAATAAATTTTAAAGCTTTACACTGCAAAGAAAACACTATTTCAAGTTTGAATGTAAAATTGTTTAATATATTCAATTACTGTTTTATGAATATATAACTTATAACTACATATTTGGTTTATATATATATTTTTTGAGTTATATCTGCGAACTTTCATCTGCTTCATCAGTCGCAACTCTTAGGTAACTATGATCATTTTTTCGTACAGACTATGCTTCATATAATATGGAATTTGACATCGTCGCAGGGTCGTGCAAAGTCTAGCTTAAGCAACATCTAAAAGTAGGAATCATTAAGTCTCACAAAAAAATTTAAGAAAAGTACATGACAGTACATTGTTTAGATTGTCCAAAAAGGTTCGACTTTGTTCATATTTTCTGACGAAAAACGCCTAATTTTGACACATTACTGTAGCTCATCATCACATACTAGTTGTTTTTATTTCATAAAAAAAACATCGTTTTCTATGTCCAATACATTCTTTTCGGCGTTTTATTTTATTTTTATTTATTTATTTTTTACAGTCTGTTAGAGTTATATTGCAACAAAGATATAACATTCTTATAATTAGATTTAGATTTAAAATGTAAATATTAAATATTAAATAAAAAATACAAAATGCTCTACGGAAATTTTTAAATAACATTATTTCTTTATCACTGCAATTATTTTATGTCAATATAAACGCATGCAATTTCCGGGAAGTTATGTAGACGGTTGGAAAGGCCGAGTTTCCAATCCGCGCTATTCTTTTTGGGTTACTCCATTTATTGATATCTCCTGGGTGGTCGAAAAGGCCGAGTTTCCGATCCACCCAGTCGCGCTTTCGTCACGGTTGGAAAGGCCTAGTTTCCAATCCGCTCGTTTATTGTTTATTATCTAAGGGTCTAGGTAGTCGGAAAGGCCTAGTTTCCAATCCACGCTATTGTTGATACATCACTATCTTGTAGGCTGCGTTCTACAATAGTCAAATAGCAGCCACTTGAAAAGAGTGATAGTATCACTGGTATTCCAGTGTGATAAACAACACACCACTTTTCAAAAATGTCCATTTGATTTGTGTAATTATTAGAAAACAAAGTTTGAAAACATCAAATTCGACATACAAAAAAACTGATAAAAAGAGCTTTAAAACACCAAAGGAAAATTTTTTCTGTGTAATTGGAAATTTCTTAACAAGGTGGAATCATCAAAGCATCAAAATTCCACTTCGATTTTTTCCGTCTAATGTCGTCATATAGCCCATTGTGCGACATATACTTTTTATACTTTATACATATATATTTTTTATGGGCCCCCCTTACATTTTTTGGAGTTTTTGGGGGTTGATTTTGCAAAATTCTATACCATTCCTATGAAAAAGTGTTTTTCCTCATATAAAACACATGGACAACTTCCTGGGCTTTGAGGCAGTTCTACATATCGTTTTTTTACAAAAAAATAGGGGTATTATTTTTTTCCATTCAGAAAAAAATTCTAGGGGGTGAGAGCTTAACATATTAAATTTTTTTCCCGCATGTCTTTTTGGACCACCCTATTGTGCAATGAACTGTATTGCCAGGTAGAATAAATAGAATGGAAGTTTATTTAACATCGTTGCTTTCGGTGGCAAAAAAAAAATAAGTAAATTTATTAATTGAAAATTCTATATTAGGGAGCTAAGGAGCAAATGAATTTTTTAACTCTTTGCTCCAGCTCCGCTCCAGCTAAAATTTTTTTGCTCCTTGCTGCTTTGCTCCACTCCGCTCCGAAGCCCTGTTTGGAAGGATTAGGATTAATTTTTTTTTGGAATTTTCAAACACAACTCAAACAAACTCTCAACTAATATAACCTATTTAAATGTTTTTATGTATATTTCAGTGGTGGAGGAACGACTGTGACGAGAGTGCAAACGCAAGGAAAGAGGAAAAATTCAGATAATTTATCCAAAGATAACGGTTCGAGTGAACCGAAACGTGCGAAATAAACAAAATAAAAAATGTGCAACATTAATGAAAATAACGTATGTACATTTACATATACATTAGACTGCATCACTCCCCATACAAAAAAAAAGGGTACTGTTTTTCCGATGGACTTGTAAAATCTATTACATAATATATGAGCAAGACGTCCACCAAAATATTTCGGAAAAATATTAAGATTTAAGCGACCTGGACCGATTTGAAAATACCTCCAAAAATGGAGTTTTTTATGAATAAAAATAGTTTCTTAAAGATGTTTTTTGAAAAAATGCCCTCAAATGACAAAACGGATTAAGCTTAAAAAATTAACAAAAAAATATTGAAAAAAAAAAAATATGGAATCGTAATAGTGAGATTTTTGATGCTGTTTTTTAACTTTTTTCAAAGATTGGTATAAGAAAAACTTTAATAACTGAACCTTAACTCTTCCGATTCAGACTAGTGAGGTATCATTGGAAAGGCATTTTCTCACCCTTTTTATTTATTTGCCAATAAGCTCATTCAAAGCATGAAAGAGAAAGGTAGGATGAACGAACATCATTCAAAGTTGCATTAAGAAATGTTGGTATTAAAAAAAAAGAGACACAAATGACTTTTTTGGCGCATAAATCCCATTAGTCTAAATCAGAGTAGTTTTGGCCCAGTTATTTAAGTTTTTCGTAAATCAATCTTTGAAAAAAGTAAAAATCAGCATTAAAAATCTCATTATTACGATTCCGTTGAAAAGATTTTTGAATATTTTTATGCAGATTTTTTAAGCCTAATCTGTATTGTCATCTGAGTGGACTTTTTTCAAAAAGTTCTTTAAGAAACTATTTTTATTAATAAAAAAAAACTCGTATTTTTTTGAGGTATTTTCAAATCGGTCCAGCTCGCTTAAATCTTAATATTTTTCCGAAATATTTTGGTGGACGTCTTAAAATATAATAAATTTTGTAATCCCGGCGGAAAAACCGCAACTTTTTGGTGAGGCAGTCTAATATACATACATAGATTTATGGCCGCTTTCATAAATAATAAAATAGATTTGAAATGCCTTTAAAAATGTCATTTAAAAAGCACTGGTTACGTTTTGTCACGTGGCAAAGGAAAAAACGCGAGCCAGTTCTTCACTACAGAATAGAAGACGTGAGCTCGAGAAACATTATTATTTTCCACTTTAAATGCGATATTTCTGAAACTTGCATACATATGAGGCCATGAGCGCCAGAGTAGCCAAACTGACATTTCAAAAAAATTTTAGGTGCACCTAAAAATACATTACTAGAATCAAAACGGTAATAGCCCAAGGCACGCCTTTTAGTATTATTTTAGTAAAATATGTAGCATCACGTAGGTGCAATGAACTTTTTAGTAAAAGACCGCATTTATTTTTTATATATTACTAAAAAAAAGTTTTTTGTAGATAGGCTCCTCTGGCCCTCATGGCCTCATATGTATGTATGTATGCATATTAAATTTAATTTGTTTGATGAAAAATGTAAACTCAAATGCCAAACTGCGCATTGCAGAGAAAGATCTGTAGCATGTCGCGGATTTTTTTGCTGCGCGGGGATAAAATCATTGGAGCGCGCATTTTCTTTCAATACATGTGTTACAAAATCGTGACATTTTTCTTCGCCTCAAAAAACCACAAGTGTTTGCTTGCCCATAGAAGTATAACATTTATAAAGAATTTTAAATCTTTGAAATTATTTATGAATGTGGCATTTAGATTATAATTACTATTTAAGTATTTATTTACATAGTTAATAAATCGAATCTATGAATTTAAAAAAAATTTTAGTATTAATCATAGAAAACCTACTTACTAAGTTAATATTTCATACATGTTCAATCAATTAAATGAATGTAATTGATTTTTATTATATCCTTAAGTTTTATTATATTGGTGTTTAAGTGAATTCTGAAGTTATGCCTGTATGTAATAGTTAATTGGAAAGCAAGCAGCAATATGTATGTAATATGCCCAAAAATATGCATATAAATATGCATATGCTATAAATATGTATTCAAAAAATAATAACAATATACGAGTACGTAATTGTGGTTTGTGGGGGGGAGGATGGGAGTAGTTTAATTAAGAGCCAAAAATGGTCGCTTCTCTAAGTTTTAAAAAATTTTGACAACCATTGTTTTCAAGATTCCAGTAATATCACAATCCTCTGCGTCCGAAAATCAAGTTTTACATTCCTTGCAACCGAATTACATATTCACGTTCAATTCGGCTGTTAACTTCAAATCTGCAAACGTGCGCACACTTGTGCGATTTTTTCGCGTCGAATCTCGATGTACAATTCACTTAATTTTCCCCATTTTTCGTATATTTTTGTACTCGGCGTGTCCACATCGTATAAAATAGGATTCTTAGGAACGTTTTGTATTAGTTTTTGTTCATCACACATTTTTTCTTTGCATTAATTGCTATGACACTTGTCTTCCTCTTCTTTGGCGCCTGCAAAACGCCTGCAAGCCACGTTCGAACGCGACAAAAGAGAAAAATTCGTAACGACTGAATTAAAATATATGGGTAGGTAGTATTGTTGTAATTTTTGGCTCTGCGGATTCGCAAAGTCAGAATCGCGCTAAAGTGCGCTTCGCTTAATGGTGTGTCAAATTTTTCTCGCCGTAAACTAAGCGAGAATTGAAAATCCGTGGGCACCGAATGCTACTTTTAAATTCCCGCTTTCGACCAAACCTTATTTGAAATTTCAGTTGTCATGTGTTAAAATGTGTCAAAGGAATTACCTTTACTGCCACATTTTAAATTTACATGATATTTTTTAATTAATATTAGTGATTTTTAAATTAATATTAGTGATATTCATCTAAACTGATAACTTTATCAAGCATAAATTCTTATAAACGGGGAACGGAATTTAAGGAAATTGCCTTTTTTTCTGCTAAAGAGATTGAGTAGATTCGATTAAGAATGTCTATGATCTAGCTTTCCCTGATTCCATATATACACATTTTATGTTGCCTTTCTTAAGATATTTGCCTTTTTCTGCCTATTATACCTTAAAAAAAAATGATTATAGCGAGGAAAAAGCCCTTATTCCTGGTAATATAAAAGTTTAAACGTTTCATATTTAAATTGGGCGCCACTTGTATCAACTCACGTCGTTCTGTTACAAAAAAATCAAGTTGATAATCAGCCATATTCTGCATTTCGACTCGAATCGAAATTTTCTCCGTTTGGCAGCTTTGGTATTCTGCGATCCGTTTCGTTTCGTTCAATCTTCGAAATTTACGATTGTACCTATTCTACATTTCGATCGTAGCGCAGGGTTGTCAAAGTGGAAGTCCAGGCATTTTTGTTTTCATTATCTATAAATAAGACTGTGAAATGCACTGAATACAATGTAATCTTTTTATATTACATACGTACATAAAATGTGGAGTTACATAAAAAAGATGTTTTTATTATTGTACTCGGTTTTACTAACTTTTTAAAGAGAGGTGTGTATGTTGTCTCGAATACGATTTGCTATGGAAGGATAAGCTTTGTTCTTCCCCTCTTCTTGACGGCTTTCAAAATCGAATTAATTTGCGTTCAAGTTTTCCACTCTGTTCTAAATGCAATTGTTGTGGAGTGCTCAAACAATGTTTATAATTTCACTGGCCCGTAGTCATAGTCAAAATAAAGTCGACTTTAAAGTTAGTTGCAGCTTTTTGACATAATTTTCAATGGGATATCTGTCAAAAAAGCTGCAACTAACTTTAAAGTCGACTTTATTTTGACTATGACTACGGGCCACTGGCTTTAAGCGGTGAGAATACAGTACAAGATGAATTTCTTATAATTCTTCATCATCTGAAAGGAGTCAAACATGTCTCTAAATCTCCGCCTTTCAACTTTCGCATCAGCAATCTGGGACTCGTTCTCCTCTTCAAGCAATA
>NW_023458557.1:67795646-67796733 GCF_013731165.1 Rhagoletis pomonella
TAGTTAACTGCAGTCAACCATAAGTCAAACTGATACTGTGAAATGAGAAATGGTGGTTTAACCTTAGCATAGTAGTTATCTAATGACTGTGAAAATGGCCCTAATAGCGTCTAGGAATGTTGTTAGACTGTACTCCGTAGGTACATTGACAAAAATTCCTATAAAGAAACGTAATAAGTACACTTCGGATGTTTATGCAGAAAACGAAGCCTAAAAATGTGTACCCCATAACTATAAAATATATACAAATTTTTTTTTTTTGCTTATAGTTAAATGGTACAATTTTTAGGTTTCGTTTTCTGCATAAAAATTCGCAGTCTAGTAACATCAAACCTTATAAATGCATTATATGTAAACCGTATTAAATTATAATTGTGTAAACTTTTTAAATCAATTGCCAAAATTTGTAGGGAAACTCGTTTACACATTTGTGATAAATTTCTCCAACGATTTCAGTGAATAATCTTGATAAACTGAAGCCAATGCAACTCTGTCGCAAGTATAAAGGGAAAGAGAGTATGGGACGGCCATTTAACAGAGCTCTTAAATTTATCAGCAGGGAATGGATTTTTAGGACATAAAAAATTATAAAAAAAAAACAAAATAAAATAGCGAAATAGGATGGAAAAGGCAAAATAAGATAATGAAATAGGCAGGAAAAGGCATTACATCTTTTTCAAGAAAAAAATGAACTGACTATTCTGAAGTACATTTTACGCTTTCTGAAGTACATTTGATGCTTTCTGAAGAACATTTTACAGTTTCTGAAGTACTCTTGGAAATGGTGTAGAAATAGCAAAAAACGCAAGAAGGCACTAAAAAATACAAAAACTGAAAAATACCACTGGTTTACAGGAAAAATGTTCAACAGACGCCACTACATATCCAATTCCCATATATAATTGCTCGCTGATTCCGAAAATCGAGTTAATTTTTTATTCTATGGATAAGTTTTCGAGATATTTTCATGTGTACATGGCGTATGAGTAACATTCTTTCCTGCTCATTTTTTATAAAAAGATCATTGCGCATTTTCACCGTTTATTACTTCTTTATTTATCCATCGATTTTATTCAGTCAGCCCTAT
>NW_023458557.1:67796833-67797216 GCF_013731165.1 Rhagoletis pomonella
AACTTTCGCATCAGCAATCTGGGACTCGTTCTCCTCTTCAAGCAATAGAATTATGTTTCCACTTTAATTAAGGACAAACGAAATTTTATTTTGAAATTAAAATGAGTCAGGTATATTTAGTTATTTTAAATATTTACAAAGTTTAACTTCATAAGCTGCTATAGTTTGGTGCAATTATTTCTTTTTATTTTGTTTCGATTTTACACATTCCTAGGCAACCAGCTGATTTCGAAGATGTTTTCGCTCTTCCTCCTATTCTTTCGATTCGAGCGTAACTCAGAATACCAAATCACGATTCTAGCGGAGCGGAATGCGGGAACGTAATCGAAATGCAGAATAGGGCTGACTGAATAAAATCGATGGATAAATAAAGAAGTAATAAA
>NW_023458557.1:67797226-67807890 GCF_013731165.1 Rhagoletis pomonella
TGTTACGATTATCCTCGAAACCTTGAGGGATTACCCAAATATACTCGGGCTCGTATCGCTGGATTGTTAAATAAATGTTGCTAATACAGTAAAAACACTTTACAATACTTGTTAAAGCAATAACAACGCTTTACTACTTGTTAACACAATTAAACTTATAGCTTGCTTATTCGCAACTCGATTCTCCGCTCACTTTACTTGTAGCTTGCTGACTTGTAACTGTCCCAACTCCGCTGTGTCGTGGCTCTTATATACCTGCGCTCACACTTATGGCAACTCTAGAACGTTCTGAAGTTTATCGCTCATTCTCTTTCTCTCGCTGTTCGCAGTGTTCATCCAACTTGACGTTTCTCTTTGCTGAACATTCTACGTCATTCCTCGAACATTCTGCCTATTTCTCGTTGTTCGCTTTGTGTTGCCGCAGTATTCGCCACAATAATTTAATACGGTTTACATATAATGCATTTATAAGGTTTGATGTTACTACACTGCGAATTTTTATGCAGAAAACGAAACCTAAAAATTGTACCATTTAACTATAAGAAAAATAAATAAATTTGTATATATTTTATAGTTATGGGGTACATATTTTTAGGCTTCGTTTTCTGCATAAACATCCGAAGTGTACTTATTACGTTTCTTTATAGGAATTTTTGTCAATCTACCTACGGAGTACAGTCTAACAACATTCTTAGACGCTATTAGGGCCATTTTCACAGTCATTAGATAACTACTATGCTCATTTCACAGTATCAGTTTGACTTATGGTTGACTGCAGTTAACTAATGTACGTCCATTAGTTAACGAATAGTTAAAACAGCTAGTAGTTAACTAACGACTGGGAAAATGGGCCTTAATGATTGCAATCAATCATTACATTTACATGTTATTTCTAATTTTTCATGCATACATATCGCCAGGGAACGGATTTTTAGGACCTAAAAACCTATAAAAAAGACTAAATAAAATAACGAAATAGGCTGGAAAAGGCAAAATAAAATAAGGCACTAGAAATAGAATAGAAAAAGCAAAAGAAGACACTGCCTGAAAAATAACACTGGTTTACAGGAAATATGTTCAACGGACGCCACTACATATCCAGTTCCTATTACTCGCTCATTCCGAAAATCGAGTTAATTTTTTATTTTATGGATAAGTTTTCGATATGTATTCAGGTGTACATGGCGTATGAGTAACGATTCTTTCCTGCTCATTTTTTATACAAAAAATCCTTGCGCGTTTTCATACGACCACTTTTTACTTCTTTATTTATCCATCGATTTTCTTCATTATCAACTAACTTTTTTGGAACATAACAGGCATTAAAACAGCCTTAAATGCACTAAACGTGCGGCCGACATGAGTTGATGCAAGTGGCTTTTTCCTCGCTATAATCACTTTTTTAAAAGTACAAAAGGCAAAAAGAGGCAAATATCATAAAAAATGCAACATCAAATGTGTATATATGGAATCAGGGAAAGCTAAACTGTTGACATTCTTAATCGAATATATCTCTTTAGCAGGAAAAAGGAAATTTCCATAAAATCCGTTCCCTGCATAACGCACACATAGATCTAAAGTGAGCTAACTCAAAATTCAGAGAGGGAAATAAAACTACTTGTGGATCGTACAGATTGAACGCAATTAATGCAAAAACTCTTATAACTAATGTGACCAACTATTTCATAGCTCAAAGAAGTACAGGCTAGGTTGGGTTAAGTTAACGCTGCGAGCCGATTACGAAATTTCGAATGCGTCTGATTTCGATCCCTGAAAGCTCAGTGTTTGTTCAGAGTGCGAGCCAAAATGCTTCCATCTTAGCCTCGCGAAAGTGTGTAGAGAGGAAGTGTGTGTGTAGTGTAGAAAGAAAGTGTGGAGATGATTCCCCTTCGTCTTTCTGCTGACAGCGGGTAAAAAAATTATCAGTTGAAATTCCTTGTCTCTCCGCATGAATACCAATCGCACAATGACCTGTCAGAACCCCCATCACTAGCCCTTGAGAGGTAACGTGTTTTAAAGCACCCTATAAAAGCATTTTCTGCAGCAGAGAAACGTCTTCTTTTCCTTTTTTATGTCACAAAAGGACCCGGTTTGCCTTAGCCAGTTCGTGCTGCGAAAATTCTATCTGCAATATCCGCAGGCGCCGTGTTCAATATATATATGTATGTTAAGCGCCAGTGTAGGTGTGGTTGCTAATGCTCCTCTAATTCCTATTTTACAAGTGTAGCCTTCCCTAGTGAGTTCCACCAGACAAGGACTCCTTGAAACAATATAGGCTTAAATCTGGTTTCCTAGAGCTAATGAATTAATTCAGGCGAGAGACCTCACCCTTTACCTATAGCTCCCCTACAGCAGTACAAGGCAACCGACACCTTTTTTCCCTTTCCTCAATGTTAGGCTTCCAGTACTCCTAATGACTCTGCACTCAGTACAGGCGCTCCCCCACTCCGCCGCGACAGTTCTGTCACGAAGTAAGCTGTAGATAAGTCTCATTACGTTGGTTTCAACCCCCCGATTATGAATATACTTGACTATTGCCTCTGAAGTGACATTGTTGAAGGCCCCCTCGACATCGAAGAAGGCCCCAACTACATAATCTTTATGCGTTTACATAGCACTTTTGCTTCGCTTTGCTTCATAATTCCGCTTTGACAGATAAGTTCAATACATGATTTTATATGGGTCTTGCTAAATAGAATGCAAGGAAAGCAAAGCAAAGCAAAATCATGGACAACTCTCAACTTTTTCGCGCTTTGCCAATCAGCTGTCTACATGTATCTTTTCTCGTGCGCTTGCATTTGCATTTAATTAGGTAAATATGAATTATTATTGCTATTATTAATGTATATTATCATACTGTTATCTATTTTATAGACATAAAATATGGAGGAAAAGGAGAACGCAGGAGCTGTCAAAGCGTTTATTGTAGCATACCTTCTACGCTTCACGCTTTCTTGTCAAAGTTCAAGCAAAGCGAGGAAAGTCTTATGTAAACGACCCTTAAGGGTTCCTCTGACCACTTTACCAATGTGTTCAGGGCGGTATTCACCAACCTTTTCTTGCAATAAACATATTGAGCTCTTGAAAGACAGTCACGAGGAATCACGTTTCTTACGTATGCAATAAGCATATTGAACTCTTGAAAGACAGTCACGAGGAATCGCGTTTCTTATGTACAGGTCTATCAGTCTCTCTGGCGTTTTTAGCAAAAACGAAGAGAGACTGATAGGCCTAAAACACATAATACATGTGCACCTTTTCCGGTCTTCGGTATGAACGCAACACTGACTACCCTCAAAGCCCGGTCCTCACGCAGTTCGCATAAATAGGATCCAAGCAATGTTTGCTTTTTTTATCATTATCGTTATTGGGATTCCAAGAAACTCTGGCTATAAAAGAACTGCTAATATAAGAGATATACATATTTACATTAGGGCAGGTCGAAAATCAATTTTTTCTAAAATCCCTTGGTAATAGTGAAAATATATTGTATCATGAAGTCAACAACAAGCCTGCAAAATATTAGTCTTTTATTTTATTTGTAAGAGCCCGCGCATCGACCGTCAAGTGACACACAGCACTCTAGTCGAATAAGACCAATTCTTGTTTAAAATTCTAGGTTTAGCAAAAAGGTTTGGTGCGTATTATTAGATAAACAGCCCTATTCTGCATTTCGGCTGGAATCGAAATTTTCTCTGTTTGGCTACTTTGGTATTCTGCGTTCCGTTTCCTTTCGATCAATCTTCGACGGAGCACGTTTCGATTGTTATTTTCGTGGGTTTAAATGCTAAAATTTTATAAAAAAAAATTAAGTAAAATATACTGTGCATGATTATAAAAGTCATCATAAATGAATTTTCTCGATTTCTGTGTTTTCGCGAGCGGTTATACGGGCAATACGAAAAAATTGCTCTAATAATGGCAACCAAAAGGGATATTGCGCGAGGTTTTCAAAGAGGAGGTCCAGGCGTTTTTGTTCTCATTATCTATAAATAAGACTGTGAAATGCACTGAATACAATTTATTCTTTTTATATAAAATTAATAGATATATGTACATACATACATACATACATAAAATGTGAAGTTACATAAAAAAAGATGCTTCAATTATTGCATTCGTTATTACTTACTTTTTAAAAAGAGGTGCGTATGTTGTCTCGAATTCGATTTGCAATGGAAGGATAAGCTTTGTTCTTCCCCTCCTCCTGACGGCTTTCAAAATGGAATTCATTTGCGTTCAAATCTTTCACTCTGTAGTAAATGCAAATGGTGTGGAGTGCTCAAACAACGTTTATACTTTCACTGGCTTTGAGCGATGAGTAATACAGTTCAAGATGAATTTCTTATGACTCTTCACTCATCTGAAAAAGATCAAACATGTCCCTAAATATCCGCCTTTCAACTTCCGCATCAGCAATCTGGGACTCGTTCTCCTCTTCAAGCAATAACGCCGCGACTATGGATTTCATTCTTATAATTATGTTTCCACTTAAATTAAGAGCAATCGAAATTTTATTTTTAAATTACAGTGATGCTAGATATGTGTATAGTTTGGTAGCAAATATTTCTTTGTTTTGTTTCGATTTCACACATTTCTAGGCAAACAGCTGGTTTCGAAAGATGTTTTCTCTCTTCCTCTTCTTCTTCCGATTCGATCGTAACTCAGAATACCTAAGTCCGGTTCTTGCGGAGCGGAATGTGGGAACGTAATCGAAATGCAGAATAGGGCTGAATGAATCCTTTAACGCAAAAGATAAAGTCAAATAGCATTTCTCGCAGCCTTTTAGTTTATCTCAAACTTATCTTTTTTCAATAAAACTTTAATTGTTCTCTTGATAATTGCACTGGCCTATAGTCAAAAGATGTAAAGAACAGCATTAATATTGCTGGCGAGCATTTAGGTCACGGGTTCCAAATATTCTAATATTTTTTTAATACTAGCTAGTTGCCAATTTTTGCAAATTTAGGAACAATTTCGGGAGCTCTAATAGAAAAGCCATTATTTTCCATCACAGTGGAAAAATTTGTTTTATGCATATGAGTAAGGAAACACTGAACAGGCACAATTTCTAGAAACACTAATTAGTTTATTTATGTTTATGCATACAAAATCAAAATTGCAAATATAGGAATATTTGATCAAAATTTTTTTTTTAAATAATTATTTTATAATCTAAATGATTTTCATCATATTATCATGTATCAGTAATATTAAGCCTCGGCCTTCAATTTAGTTATTATTATTATTAATATTAACCATAGTTATATCGAAAAACTTAGGTGGATCCCCAGCTTTTTTCTACAAGAATTTATCTTCAGTTGTATAAATAACTTTTAAATAAAAGAACCGGATTACAGAAAAGTGAGCCAGGAAGTGACTTTTTTCGTTCAAGCTGAATGCAATATCGTCCAATTGGAGAGGATTTCCCAGGATATGTTAAAGACTTTTGCATTACAGTCACTTTTTCACATAATTGAATTAACTAAAATATTTTTATCTAAACACTTATTGCGCGCCTCCTACTTTCATATAACGGCAAATTTAGAAACCGCGAAAATTTTCAAGACTTCATAAATGGACTTAAAATGGGCGTTTCTCACTCTAATTGTATTTTGTTAATTTATGTAAAAACGAATATGCTTGAAACTACTATTAACTTACCAAACGAATGCTAATCTTTGACAATACATGTTTGACTTCATTCATCACGTCCATGGTCCTTTTAATATTACCTTAACATCCAAAAACATAAAAACGTTTGAAATAAATCTCGTCTCACTTTTTTATATTTTTAACTTGGTTGCTGAAGTAGTGAAGAATTGAAAATTCATAAGGGAAAAATATCGCTTTTGTAAGTTTTATCTAAATATATATTAAAAACTTGTAGTCTTATTGAACAATGATATATGAACGTCAGATACTAAATTTAATAACCTTACCCGATGTAACCCGATGTACATTGGAGAGCCTCAGAATAATGCAAAGGAGAGAAAATACCATGAACAGAAAGGAAGATACCGACAACATTGCGGCCGCATACATTTCATATTTGATTATAAATAAACTAACTTTTAGTATTGACAAAGCTACCACAAAAGATGGTATAGATTATTAGTATTTGCAGGCCTATTCTGCGTTGGTAACAAAAATTTTGTTACCGGTTAGTAAAGTTACTGTCAATTTTTAAACTCTTTTCGTATTCTCCACACTCTTGTAACCGGTAAATTTTGTTACCATCCCATGAGCAGGTAACAAAATATTGCCCCGTGAAATATGCAAGACCAGAATTTCCACAAAACTCCATAGCTGAATTGCTGAATAAATTAAAACATTACCAAGGTAAATAGAATTGCGGTTACAAGAAGTGGTGACAATTGTTGGTAACAAAATTAGCTTGTTACAAAATGTTCGGTTACAAGTAGTGTTCAATAATAAATAGTGTGAGTCAAATTGTTTGTCTATCAATCTGTAGTTTTTCTTGTCATTTGTAATTCCATATATGTATATGTTTTTATGTCTCCATTCATTATTTTTGGTTATAATGTGTTTTTGTATTTTATGGTTCGTGACAGATTTAATTAAACGGAATTGCCCCTGAAGAAGCTAAAAATGTTTTAGCGAGACGTTGGGCCAGAAAGTGAAATAATGTAGTTTTATTTGCACAAAACACTTAGATCAGACCAGCCTGGTAACACACAATTGAATTAATAACCTTTAATTTGATATATCGTCTTGTTATAACAATTAACGCATTCCATAGATATTACACTTTGAATCAATTGCGCGGGCTAAAGATAAGTTTTAAATTAACCTTTCGCGACCAATAAGAATTGGCTTAGAGATAAGACAACATAATATTACTATTACAATTCCGTCAAATGACTTTTATTTTCCCCCATACAAAATCGACCCAGCCTAATGTACATATCGCTAACTTAGAGTGAAAATATGTTTTTCATATTTTACAGGAGGAGAAAAACTTCCAAGACTGATTTTCTGTTTGGTATTATTTTGAATTTATAGGATTTTTTAGTCTTTCTTTGGACTTCGCAAATTTTCGTTTCACAGCATAGAAACGAGCAAAAATAAAATAATTAAATCAGTCCTTTTGGAAACTATGTTTTTTGTTTATTTTCTTGCTTCCTTTATCAAAATGTGTGTTTTCATAAAAAAGGCGCGTGCTGTAGACAGAATCGGCGCATTAATTGTTGCTCGAATACACCCGTAGTTTTGAGAAATTTCAATAATTTTTACCATACAAATTTTGGATTTCCCTATTTACCAAAGATTATAAAAATGGCGGTGGATGCTTTAAGTCAGAGGTTCCCAAACTTTTTTCTCGTAGATCCCTTTCATAAATTTACTGGTTTCGGTGGACCCCCTGCTGATACATCTCTAAATATTCCCAAAACTCGTAAAAAAATTAAATGTGAAAATTAGATCAGACAATGTAAATTTCGCAGGTGAATTCAAAAACTAAACTCAGAGTGGCCAAAATAAAAGTAAAATATTTTCTTGAGTTCTATTTATAAAAATAATATGATTACACACTTGTAGGTTTTAAAAAATAGAGCACGCAAATACATCAAAATACTCTCGCTCAGAAGAGTTATATTTTTTAAGAGCACTGCGAGCGCTAGCTGTATTTACATTATCTTCACCATAAACTCATCAAATGTTCGGCTCACTCATGACTTTGCACGTGGTGTATATGTAAAATAGTTTATTTGTGTTAATGGCATCATTTTTATTATTATCGCTCCGAGTTTTAAAATGAGGCGAAAAATATTTTTCACGTTTTTAAAACACAAAACTTAAACCATCAAAACGGCTAAGCTTTTTACACCAAACTTTTCAGAAACTGACAATAGAGTTAAAAAAAAATCGATGACAAATAACCAAGCAAGCAAGAAGCACATAAAGTGTTCCACCGTCTCATCTTCTTCAAGACAAGATGGGCAAATGGACTTGTCATTTACGCCTATCACAATCAAGTGTTTTTGCCACGTAAAGTGACCAGTCAGCAGGCCAGCAAGTTGTCTGCAGCGTCGTCTGCTCAGTGAGAGCAAACAATTAGATAGACCTTGTGAGATTGAAGGCAACATGAGTTTTGTCCACCTGCATCCCCTCGATGCCTCTCAGCCATTTCTGAGCGAAGTACTCACTCAGTTTCTGATGGTGGCTTCGATTGCCGAAGGTGGGAGTGCTAAAACCGGTTGCGGACCGAGGAATGCCTGGTCTGAACCAACCTGGCCAATTGATCAGATGTCTCATAACCAGGTACTCCAGAGTGACCTGGCACCCAGAGTAAAACAACCTCGTTATGTTCTTCATCATTAATTAAGACTTGCATTGCCGAACTAGTTTGGAAGTAGTTAAATAAGGGGCTGGTCAATGCCTTAAGTGCAGCTTGGTTGTCACTGCGGTCACGTAAACTCCTTCCCCTCCACTCATGTTCCACCACGTAGTCCATGGCTTTGAGTATTGCAACTACCTCAGCCTGGAAGACCGAAGCATATTCCCCTACAGAAAAGTGGATCTTATCTCCATTAACCTCGAAAAAGACCCCAGATCATGACCCAGAGTCAGTTTTGGAATCAAACCAACATTCAGTCTCAGGGAACTCAACATTATAGAATTTCTTCAACAAAGGTAATGGTACTATCCTGTAGCATTAAAAAGACACAAGTGCTTAAATATCTGCCGCCAGCAATTTTCGCGGCGCTCCACTCATTGTCATACCAGCGTCCGGTTCTTTTTAGTCTACAGGAGGCCTCTAAGGCTTCCCCACATATGAAAACACAAAGTACGGGTAAGTGCAGCAGTGCGTCAAGAGCACTATACACCACTCAAAAAAATTTAAGTTAAATAAAAAGGCAATCAAGCAATCATTTTGGTTCTTTACATCGAAACCAGATAAATTTTCGTGGACCCCCATTTACAACTCATGGACCCACATATTTTGTTCACGTCACCGTGGACCCCCGTCGAGTCTTCCGTGGACCCCTGGGGGTCCACGTGGACCACTTTGGGAATCACTGCTTTAAGTGGGCACATACTTCAGAAAACAAATTGGTCTAGAACGCGTACTATAGCAAATTAAAAATCCTGCCACAAAACGGGTGATTTTCTGAAAAAAATCTAATTTCTTTAAATTCTATTCATCGCAAACACAATATGTTTTGTATTTTCACCACATATGGCATAACATTAGCCCTGAAATTCCTCATTTATCTGACATGCATTCAAAAAGAATCGAGTCATATTTGTCAAAACTATAACCAAAGAAATGGTGGAAACTGTACTTATTCATTGAAAATTTGTACTGAAATTATTTTTGGTTCCTATTAATTTTTAATGCTCTTTTGCGCGGTTGGTATTTTTAAGTCTGCGCAAAATTACAGCATGTATAGTATGGGCTTGTTCGAGTTGACATCACAACCGCAGTGTTGCGCGAATTATTAAAGTATCACGTTCTGTGTGAATTTCTAGCAATGTATTATAAGTTGGGCAGTTGCAATAATGTTGCCATTTTTTATCAGTGCGGCAGTAATGCCGCTTTTATTACGTGCCTCGAACAGGCCCTATATGTCAACCACCGCTGTGGTGCAGTGGTGCGCGGTACAACTCCGCAGGGCCTGGTCAAGCCCTGGTCAAAGCAGCATCGCAAAAAAAAATATAGAAAGGTTTTTTCTTAACAACGGTCGCCCGTCGGAGTGTAATGGGGTATAGTCATTGCGCTGGGTATGAAGTTACAGTTGTATGGCTATACTCAATCCCGACTCTTGCGTTCTCGTTCGCGCACTCTGGGCAACGTGAGCAACCCATGTGCGAGATGCGGTAACCAATCCGAGTGGAGCCTTGGGCCACGGCAGAAAGAGAGGGAGCTTCGGTGGGGCCACTCCGACTTATTCGGTTTAAGGGCTCACTGAAGTCTGCAGCGTCTGTTCACCAGTAGGTGCGGCTGCAAGCGGGTGTCTGCCAGGAGCAAGCGGCTCGCTATATAAACGTGTCTTTGGTTGCGAAACCACCCCCGTCCCAGCAATGGGTTGTGCGCTGGGCTTGGGACCCGCCACGTGAAAACCACTTCCAGTGAAGAAGCAAGGCAAAGCCTGGGATGAGGCCCCCCTCCCCCCCTTATGATGACGACCACGGCAAACGTTTAAAGGACTACGATTTGAGGGCATGCACCTGGAATGTCCGGACCCTTAATGGGGAAGGTGTCTCTGCCCGGCTGGTTGATGTTCTCGTAAGGACAAAAGCTGACATCACCGCCATCCAAGAAATGCGTTGGACGGGGCAAGGCAAACAATGTCTGGGGTCTTGCGACGTCTACTACAGCTGCCTTTTAAAGGAGCGCAAATTCGGAGTTGGATTTGTGGTGGGAGAGAGACTGTGTTGCCGAGTACTGTCGTTCACCCCGGTGGACGAGCGTCTAGCCACAATCCGCATCAAAGCGAGATTCTTCAACATCTCGCTCATCTCTGCGCCCATGCCCCGACGGAAAAGAAGGATGAGGCATCCAAGGATCTCTTCTATAAGCGCTTGGAGCGCACGTACGAGCGCTGCCCCCGTCATGATATCAAAATCGTACTTGGCGACTTCAATGCCAAGGTGGCAAGGAAGAGATCTTTGGAACCACCGTCGGAAAATTCAGCCTC
>NW_023458557.1:67807900-67826800 GCF_013731165.1 Rhagoletis pomonella
TCTCAAATGTTCATAAAAAGCTTCATTATTAAATGTTTGAAAGGGACAGTTTTGACAGAAGCATTTCCGTTTGATGTTATCATTATTTTTGAAGCTTGGGAAATTTTCCAACCACGAAGCTGTTAATGGTACAACCCATTGAGTTTTTATGGAATCGAAGTATACTTTCTCAACATATTTGCAACGGTTTAGCACAATATCTTGCAGTGCAAGCAGAAAGCAATATCTATCTAGTATCGGTTCATCGCATTCCTTTGATTTCATAAGTACATGAAACGGTTGATTAAAGTATAGTGGCACTTTCTCGACTCGTATTGCATAAGCATCTGGACTTATATCTGCATGTAAAAGTATTATGTGATCAATTGTTGCCTGCTTACAGGAAAATGTTTCGCCACAGTGGTAGCAGCCATAAAGATGACAACAGTGTTGCTGAAAATGTACTTTGAAATCAACCAAAGGTAGCTCCTTTTTCTTTTCATTTGGGCAATGTGGACACACACTAATGATACAGCAATGGCGCACACTCATATGCCTATACCATAAGTCGTAGGATGAGAAGAAGCCACCGCAAGTGGGTTGAGGGCAGCGGTATAATAAATTGGGTAAGATGCCTGTACTTCCAGTTAATTTCAATAAGCTTCGTCGGACGCTCTCCTCCGCTGTTTGCATTAATTGATCTAGATTTGGTTTGGTTTCACTTCCGCCCTGATTGACATCTGTTTCGCTGAAGTTGGTCACTGAGATATCTCCCGAGATCACCGATTCTGATTTGGTCGGGTTATCCAACCACGTATCCCTTTCATTTGACACTAATTCTTCCTTTAAATTTACTTGTTTGATGTTTTCGGGTGGTACATTTGGCAATGACACAAATGTTATTGTCAGGTTTTGCACCAAATCCTACAAGAAAAAAGGATGTAATCATTTAGTTAATATTAAACAAGAATAATAGTCTCATTAAATGAGAATAAATTTGCAAATGTGAAAGCATTTTGACAGTTTTATAATATTTCTGTCTTGCGATCCTGTTGACTAAAGTCTAAGTGTCAATTTATTTTGTAAGTACATAATCCCTGTGTTGAGAATCAGTCGTTCCACGTTGCACCAACAGCCAAGACCCCTACGGAATTACATATCGTCGGCTATTTAAGAATTTGGTTCAAAAACTATAAATTCAAGAAATCGCCATCTGAGGAAAGCTTTTTCGAACCGGAGGCCAAGATAGGGCGATTTTCGACTCAGCCGTCCATGTTAATTTGAATTTGATTTTAATACATGATATCTTTCCTCTTAATGGCGACCGCCGTAGCCGAGTGGTTAGATGTGCGTTCCCACGACAATCGGGTCAACGTAACCGGAACGACCCAGATTCATATCTGGTAATGGGCTTTCACTCCAGCACATTCCACAAAAACTCATTGAGAATTTGTATGCAGTACTAAGTTCATGTATGAACAGATCCAACAAGCTACTTGGCTGTATCCATATCGATCACGTTGGGATAGACGGAAGGCACGCTTCCAGAACGTTGTTCTGTTGCAGCCAAATTGCATATCCGTCTCTGCGCAGCAATGCATTCGCCACTCGACTCTTACAACTGCTCTGTTGTTGTTGTAGCGGCACTACTAAGCCCCGCCTGTTTCGGGTCAACTTTTAATCATTATCGTCAAGCTCAACTAACGGTAGGCCCAGGAAACGAGCTGTTTCGATGGGGTCGGACCAAAGGGAGAGGGGTGTTAGTTGAGTCGGATTGAGCTGGCATGTGAAGAGGTGGTTGGTGTCGTGGGGGGAGTCTCCTCTCCACATGCCGGGCACTCATTTGGGATGTTTGGGTCGAGTCTGGACAGGTAGCTGTTTAGGCGGCTACAATATCCAGACCGTAACTGAGCCAGGGTAACGCGGGTCTCTCTTGGTAATTGAAGCTCCGTCTCTTCCACAGGTGGTGATTGGGCTCCGATAACGACATTCCTAGGCCGGGAGTCGAGGTAGGTGGAGACAGACTCCCTATGAATGTCGTTGATCGCTCGTCTGTACGTCATTGGGTCCAGTGGTTGGTCTGTGTGGGTCTGGACTGCGTCCTTGTACATGAATAGGTGCCCCCTGACGTGCCTGGGCGGAGGCTCCTCCTCCAGCAGTGGTCTGTTGGGGTGTTCACTTCTGTGGCACCCCACAAGAAACTGCTTACAGAGCATCTTGTTGTGTTCCCTTACGGGGAGCACTTGGGCCTCACTGTGTAGGTGATGCTCAGGCGTCATCAGAAGGCACCCAGTCGCTGTCCGGAGTGCGGCGTTCTGACAAGTCTGTAGCTTCGTCCACTGCGTTCAACTAGTCCCCGGTGACCAAACTGGCGCAGCATAATTTAGAACCGGCCGGCCAATTGCCTTGTATGTTGCCAGCAACGTTTCTTTGTCTTTGCCCCAAGTGCTGCCGGCGAGCGACTTGAGGACCTTGTTGCGGCTCTGTACTTTGTTGACAACTGCGGTTGTGTGCGCGGAGAAAGAGAGCAGGCTATCAAAGGTAACCCCTAAAATTTTCGAGTTGTTCACCGTCGGTATAGGTGTGCCGTCGACGTGAATGCCTAATTCAAGCCTGACCTCCTTCGTCCAGGTGGTGAAGAGGGTCGCCGTTGATTTCGTTGGGGAGAGGGTTAGGCTCCTTGCAGTGAAGAAGCGAGAAAGGCTGGAGAGATAGCCGTTTACTTTTGAGCAGAGGTCATCAATTCCATTCCCAGACGCCAAAATCGAACAATCATCAGCGTACGAGATCAGGAAACTCCTTCAGGTGGCTGGGGGAGTTTCGAGATGTAGAAGTTAAAAAGTAAGGGGGAGAGAACCCCACCTTGTGGAACCCCTTGTTTTATTCTTCTTGGTTTCGAGGTTTGATCTCTGAAGATTACTGATGATTGTCGACCACTCATATAATTCGCCGACCATCGCTTCAGTCCCTGTGGGAGAGAGGAGGCCTCAATGTCTTCTAGCAGCGTGGAATGGCAGACGGTGTCAAACGCCTTTGACAAGTCCAGCGCTACTAGGACAGTTCTCTCACAGGGGCGGTTTCGATTTAGGCCACGAGTTATCTGGGTGTTTATGGCGTTAAGTGCTGTTGTTGTGCTGTGCACTTTACGGAAGCCATGCTGACCTGGGTCGACCTGGCGTAGGTGGTCACGCTCATTTGCTAGTACAGCTGCTTCAGCCGGGAAATTCGGGCGGACTTCCGCGATACGTCCGGACGGTATGAAGCGAGCTGCTGCGGCTGTGACTACCCTGCGGAACTGGCGTTCGCCAGCATGTACGTCTGTGGGTGTGGGGAGGGCGGCGAAGCTGCTCTCGGTAACTTCCGCGAAGCCGTTCCAATCAGCTTTGTTGAAGTTGGTGTAGGTTCGGTGATCCGCGGGAGCAAAGTCGGTGGGCTTATTGATCGAGATGATTATGGGCAGATGGTCTGATGCTAACGTTAGCATAGGTCGCCATGATATGCTATTTATCAGACCAGCGCTAGCAATTGTTAGGTCTGGCGAGCTGCTGCAGCTGCCCACAATCCTGGTGGGGGCGTCGTCGTTCATGGTGCAGAATGTCGAATCGTCTATCTGCTCAGCCAAACTGTTTCCCCTCCGATCATTGGCCAGGCTTGAGTGCCAAAGATCGTGGTGCGCATTGAAGTCACCTACTACCAATCGGTGTTCGCCTCTGAGTAGCGCACAGGGGGTATGTACACGTTAAATATTTCGAGCTCGTCATCGCCTGACCGGACAGCTATGCCCTGACATTCTAGGGTAGTGTCCCTTGGGTCGATGTCTTCTTCGATTAGCCGATACTGCACTGTGTGGTGTAGAATGAACGCTAGTCCTCCACCATTATCTCGCTCGCGATCTTTACGGAGCACATTGTAGGCGGCGCAACCCAACAGAGTTGAGTTGCTGTGCAACTTCGTTTCTTGGACCGCAGCTATCAATATGCCGTGCCGACCCATAAAGACTGCAATCTCCTCAATCTTGCTCTGGAGTCCGTTGCAGTTGAGTTGGAGTACGTTCATATGCCTTGGGAGGCTGGTCGCGATACGGGGGGTGAGGGAAGTGTGGGGCCTACCTTGGGCCTGTTGCGCCTGAAGCAGTTGCTGTTGCAGCCTGATGGTAGGTGGCTGCGATATGGGCGTTGTTGTCTGCGCCGGCGGTGCACTACAGCAAGGGGCGCTGTAGTTTGTAGTCCACTCGCGAGCCAAGGCATGTGTTGCATTTGACTGATGTCACATTCCGGTATATTCTGTTCTGGCATACGGAGCAGATGGTGTGGGCAACCAGTGGCTGCTGGTTGGCTCGCGCTCGCGAGTGGGACCGGTCGGTAGGTTGTGTGGGTGGGGTGTGTTGGGAGGTTTGCTGTTGCATTACGCGAGTGGGTAGCCGTGGAGGCTGATTGTGCCATTTGGCTTGAGCAACAGGGAGCCACAAAGTTTGTGGTCCACTCCCGGTGAGACCTAAGGCCAGAGCAGGTTCTTAGGTGACTCCACCCGTTGCAGGAGTTGCACCTAACCGAAGTGAAGAAGGATGCGGAGCAATCCGGCTGCAAGGTATTGCTCCATGGACGGATAATGATTGGTGGGTATCGCCGATCTAGACGGGGTTAGATCGCCGAAGCAACAGCCCTTGGTCGGGTAAAACCCGAGTCATTCCGGTACGTAGAACCGGCTGTCGTGGGAATGAGATGAGAATGTCAGAGAGCACTCTTCAACAAACTGACATATGCGAGCAGTGTAACCACATTTCCCGCTCAATACGTACTGCTGCCGAAGAAGTAGTCAGATTTCAGCGAGCCCGAAAGAACAACTGGTAGGATGAGGAATGTAAAGAATGTGCAGAGAAAAATATGCCGCCTACAGGGCCTCGCTGAGATCGGGCGCAACGCGAGCTATGTGGGACCGTTATAGGGAACTGAGGAGGGAAGCAAGACGTAATTTCCGCAATAACAAGAGAGGCTGAAATACGGGATTGCGAAGAGCTTGAAATGCTGGCCGACAGGAAGAACACCCAAAAATTTTACAAGAGAGTTAAGCAGAGATCACACGATTTGTACATTTGTACAGATTTGTAAATTTTCACAGTTACAGAGTGGTGTTGTCTGAGAAGTTTTTATTGACCTGAACTCATTTTTATAGACACAAATCTGTACAAATGCATAAATCGTGTGATCTCTGCTTTAAACGATTAACGGAAGGTGTCAATACCAGGTCTCGATTCGTGACAAACGATATCATATTACTCGTCACGTCAAACACATTTTTCGGATGATGACATACGTGAACGTACTCTTTATCCCATACAGCTTATACGACTGACCGATAGTGACCGATTTCCAGAACGTACTTAAATTATGGAGGGAAGACTTTTGACGACATCGACATCATCGATAATAAAAAACCGCGAAGTTTGTTCTTGCCTTTTCCAAGTTGTATAAGGAGGCAACGCAGCGGTAAACGAATACAAGACGAAATAGCTCCTGTCATTAAACAGTCAGCGCATTCGCACCTTGGCACCCACGTCACTGTTGACAGTTATAATTTCGTGAAAGTAGAAAACTTTGTGACCGGTTTTTTTCGAATTGCTATTTTTCGAATAACTCGGACCTCGGTTTTGGGAAAAAGGCGAATAATGGAACACCCTAGCCACGAGGTACCTGAGTGTTCATGGCGTTAGATTTTGATCTTTAATGTATTCACTAATGGGAAAACGAGTTTTATTTCGCGATAATACCCTCGTTTTTTGGCAGGTTTCCCAGGCTTAGTGGCAGAACCACTTTCACTGATTTTTACATACATAACGAGAGGGGTAAATAACAAGTTTGAACCTTGGGCAAATATGATAGTTTACATTAGCATCTACATGCATATTTCGTAAGGACCAATGGCTTTGAAGGCTCCAGCACTAATGAAAGTGGGAGACGCACGAAGTTATGAGTGTTTGTGATGCCTTTACCTTCTCCTCCCAAGGATACGATCAGTCTCATTGCGATTTTCGTGTCGAATGGAAGTCGTTTTTAGAGGGTCGAGTCGTATCGAAAAGTACGTGGCATTGCCTAAAAATTTCATTCGACTAGTGTATTAAAATGGGAAAACTTGGCAGCACTCGATAGTTTTCGACAGTTTTCGTCGTTTCCTTATTTCAGCACGACAATAGGCAATGCCAATGTTGTCGAGTCGTGCATTTTAGTCTAATTTACGGCGTACGCTACGAGGCTGAATATCAATTTACAGACAAAAAAAAAAGCTCGGGAATAGTCGGTCCGACGAAGTGGGATCAACGAATGAAATGTCCACTGTCATCGCGCTTTATCGCATTGCACGCGGACTTCCTGGTGGCAAAAGCTTACTCAGTTTCAAGTCTTCAGATGTTCGTCATTATGTTAGTTGAGCAGTTGTCGAATCATCAAAGTGAGAGCCCTGACATGGGATCGACTTTAAAATTGTCCTTTTAAGCAACGGTACTTTTAATAATACAATATAAAAATTTCAAGAAAACAAATCAATTACCTTCTTTTCCATCACAAGCACTCTCTCGCATACATACGGCTGCTGGTCGGGATGTGACAAAACTAAATGCTTTTTGACGCCGTCAATGTCATGAAAATTCTTTTGACAATAGATGCATGCATATTTTTCAAGCCCTGTGACAGATGCACTGTTAACAGGCAAAGAATGCATGCTCATCAAATGATCTTGCATCCCACTCAAACTCTGAAAACTGTAAAAACAGTCTATGGGATTTAAATAACAACGTTAGTTTAAGCAATTTTATAAATGTAATAATCAGTAAGAAGTCTTACCTTCAAACGGGCAAATAAGCGGTTCCACGTTTTCCTCTAATAAATCTGTAATATTGTATGGTATGCTGTAGTCCAACGTTATGTCAAATGTGCATTTATATACAAATTTATCCAGCACAAAAGGATGTAACATTTGTTCATGCAAAAACACATAACTCGGCGACGAAGCGCGATAACAACAAACTGAACATTGAAACTGCGAACGGTGATGACATTTGTCAATGTGTTCAATCAACATTTCGGGTGTGTTGCAAATCTCTGCATCCAGCTGACAATAAGCGCATTGCAGATATCCTTCAGGTGGGTATTCACTTCTTCGATGCTCGCTTAGATGCTGTAAGATTTCTTGCTTTAAATCCGTTGAAAATAAGCAGTCAGTTGCCATGCACTTATATAAACCAAAGTAGGAAATTCCAAACGGATATTGGCGATGGACTTTGCGGCAGGTATTTAACAGTTTCTTGTAGTCATAATTTTCCTTTTGCAACGGCAATACGTCGAGGGGTTCAGTTTTTATGAGTTCCAAATGAGACGCGCCGCTTACGCCTACAAGATTTTCCATGGATGATAAAGGTGCAGGCCGTTTATCATTTCGTTGCGCAGGTTGTGAAGGAATAATTGTTTGTGATTCATCTATCATACTCGGAGCCATGGTATTAGTTAGTGCGCTGTCTATATTTTCATTATAAATATAGCTGCTAGTTGGTAACTCCACCATTCCTCCTATACTTGTATTGATAGCTCTGCCATTTTCCACGACGGATTGCGGCTCACCTAACGAGGTGGATTTGGTATATCCGCTTGGTCCATTTTCGATTTTGTGGAAATCTAGCATATCCTCAGAGAGTGCTTCATTTCGAACCAAAATATCCTCATCCTCTTTCAGGAAATCAAAGTTTGGATCTGGTTCAGAGGTCGCCTCGCACACTTCCTCATCGTTTACAGCTGCCAAGATGTATTTGCGAATTAAATTAGAATCATCTTGCCTTTTATCGTGGTGATCTCGCAAATGCTTGAATGTATTGGCCTCATTTAATTGCAAAAAATTACATATTTTGCAACCATATAAATATATAACCAGGGCATTTGGTGGATATTGATAAAGGGTATTTACACGTGCATTCCGGCAAGACTTGGTATGACACTTGTGAGACTGAATATCGAATTCAAAAGGTTTTTCCAAATTGCAAACGCTGCATTGGAAGGCATACTCGCCTGTATGGGTTGAAAAATGTTTGTAAAAGTTTATAAACTTATCTTCTACTTCATCCTGGCAGAATACGCATTTTAGCAAATATTTTTTCATTTTGCAATTTGTGCCCTTGGATTTGCTTTGTGCAAATGGAGTATTAGTTTCCAGAAGACTCAAAGCCGATCTACTTAATCGCGCTACATATGATTCAGTTTTGTGCACTCTTCTGTAGTGATTAGTTAAGTCACTAGGCCTCGATTTGCAAAGAATGCAAAAAGTTGTATTTTCGCTCGTCATTAAAATATCGACGTTTTTGTATTTAACGTTCAATTTTATTGGTTTTGGCTCAACGACACGATACATTTTCTTTGTTTTCGAAACATCTTCTACCAAACGGATGTTAATAGTTTTCGAACTATCATTGTCGATGCTAGGTGATACTTTTGCCCTCTTTGTGTATTTCAAAATAGTTTTTGGCGAAAGTCTTTTTAATTTCACAATCGGCTCGCTGAGCAATGCTGGATTTGCTTTCGGGTTTGTTTTCATCGCACAAGCTGGTGTAAGCGCGGACGACGCATTCGAGATTGGAGATGATGTCGGTGATGACAGCGATGAGGATACCGATGAAGAAGATGAAATCGTTCGTATTCTTTTATAAGAGGGTTTAATTTTAGGTTCTTTTATTTTGCGGGACCTTTTTAGATTTTTTTTCTCTTCCGAAAAAATTTCATTTGATTTTTGGTCATAAGCATGAACTTTTTGACAATGATGAGTTTGTATATCGCTTCCCCTTGTAGTTTTTCCTTTCTGTTCGGAACTTTTCTCCGACAACCTGCGTTCATTCACCGTTGAAATAGGCTTAACTTCCCTCTGACTTACTGCTGGCGTACTTATTTTTGCAACGGTGTCACTTAGCACCTGTAAGGTATTCTCTCTCCTAAGAACATCTAATATCTTATCACCGTATGGCAGTATGGTATTCAAAATGATGCTTCTCAAATCCGTTTGCGGTTCAACAGGTGATTCATTGCGATATGGCAACTGTGAAGACTTCGAAAGAATCGATAGCGAAGAGCTACTGGAAACTTCGCTGTTTTGGTTTGGCGCATCTACTCTGTTTGTCCTGAATGAGGTTAAATGATTCCCAATTTCATTTGAGTTTCTCATCGCCTCCTTCCTTGCTTCCTCTGTTTTCTTTTCTAACTCGGTGCTCTTTACCTCCTTTAATTTTGACGCTTCTTCTAATCTCTTTTCCAAATCTACCCTTGCCGTTTCAGCTGCCTTTCTTGCTTCCTCTACCTGTCTAGCTTTCAACGCTTCCTCCACTCTCTTTCCTATCTCGGCTTTTAGTATTTCCTCTGCTTTTTGCAATGCTTCCGCTTTCTTAGCTTCCTCTGCATTTCTTGCTTCTTCTGCTTTCCTTGCTTCCTTTACTCTTTTCGTTTCCTCTATTCTTCTCGCTTCCTCTTCTCTTCTGGCTTCCTCTGCCCTCCTTTCTTCCTCTGCTCTCCTTGCTTCCTCAACTCTTCTCGCTTCCTCAACTCTTCTCGCTTCCTCTGCTCTTCTCGCTTCCTCTGCCCTTCGCAGCTCCTCTACTCTTCTAGCTTCCTCCGCCCTCTTTGCTTCCTCAGCTTTTCTTGCTTCTTCCGCTTTTCTCGCTTCATCTGCTCTCTTGGCCTCTTCTACTTTCTTCGTTTGCTCAGCTTTCAGTCGTTTATATTCACCATATGTTGTTGGTTCTTGTCTTGTTGTTGTGGAATTACTTTTGCTATTGTCATTTGTGACTTGCGTAGAAGCAAATGTCAAATTTTTATTTCTTTCTAGTAATCTGACAATCCGTGGATCCTTTAAGTTTAATTTAAACGGCTGAGGTCGTTGTGCCACAGGTTGCATATTAAATGCGTGGCGTTGCATTTCAGTTAATTGCATTTGAACTTGAGGATACGTAGGTACACATACATTCTCGTATTGTGCGGCAAAATTAGTAACGCTTTCATTAGACGCCTTATTTACATTATCCAATGATGAGATCAATTCTATACTCTCTAACAGGTGCTTAACATCTATTCCATTTTCCTTTGTTAATTCATCATAGATTTCTTCCAGCTTTTCGATATCCAGATTCTCTAAATTTGTCTCGGTAACTTTAGAAGTACTGAATTTTGAAAATTCGCTTGTATTAATTTCTTCTTGCTGGGCATTGTTTCCTTGTTCTACCACATTTTGTAGGCCAAGAGCTGCGCTTTCATCATTAATTGCAGTTGCTTCATTTTCTTGATCAACATCATTGGCTGGCATCTCATCTGGAATAACATTTGCTTCATTTACTTCATCAAATTGGTTCACTTCTCTTTCAACAGCTTTATTAGCTTCGCCTTCTTGCATTTTATTGGCTTCGTTGTCATCATCAATTTTAATTATAAAATCTTCTCTTCTTTTAAAAAGTTTCTCTTCAACAAGAAACTCGTCTTTATGGGCTACCACTCCCTTTTGATTTTGATCTTCATCATCATCGGAATCTAAACAAATCGGATCATCCACTACACCGTGTTCTAGCGTGGATGTGGGTGATTTATGATTTCCGTCCTGCACACACTGACTGATATTATCTGATTTCGGCTTCACAGCTTCTTGTGGAGCAGGGGATGTTGAAACGATGATAACATCATCATCGTCATCCGACGAATTCTCGGCATTATCTTCATCATCGGAACATAAATTTACTCTGTAGCACTTAACTTTAGAGTCTGTATCAAAAATATCCATAATATGTTTTGGAAATTTCTGAAACAAAAAAAATATATACATATACCGTCATCTTATGTATCTCGAACGATAGGTCGCACGAACGATTCGTCTGCAAGCAACATCTTCTCCGATTGCAATTTTATTACTCTATCGGTCGTCTTCGTCTTGGTTTACGTCGATAAGGTTCCAATCGTCTCGGTTACGTTTAAATCGCCTAAAATGATGCCGCCGGACTAATTTTTGAAGCTTTCCCCCGCAGCCGAATCGTTCGTGCGTCTTATCGATATATCATAAGACAGCTACATAACAAGAAAGATCAAAACGTGTACAATAAACTACTGGACCGATGTGAGAGGTAATATCATTTCTCGGTTGAATTAATAGGAGTGTACTCGTACGCCCAACTATCTAAAGTTTTAGAAAACTTTTACTGGTTTTGCGTTCTCGTACCCAAAAAACTTGCAAAGTAGGGGAAATTGAGAGAGCAAAATGTGAAAGAGAGCTGCAAATTTCTGCTGGAAAAATTTTTCCCAGCTAAAACTTGCAAGTAAGAAAATCAGCTGATCACAAACACATGTTTGTAAATAAACAAAAGAAAATATGGACTTTTTGAGTTATTTATTGCAAATTTTATTATTAATGCTAGTATACAACGAAAAAGTGAGTAAATTTAATATGCACAACGTTTGCTGTTTATTTTTCGCTAATTTGCTATTAATCTCCAGTTTGTTTACTTTAGTGTGTGCTGACTATGGTTGCCGTATGACATTTTTCGTTTGTACCATAATTTGGAGAATTTTGTCCTCTCAATACGAGTACACACCTAATTTCTTGTATCAAAGTAACTCACCACGCCATCATAAAACAGATTTCTGTACTGTGTTAAAATGGACTGCTCAATCTTTTGTAGCACATTCATAGGAAGTCTAAAAAATTCAATAATATGTACTAATTACTAAACTATTAAAAAATTTAGAAACTCATATATATTACCTTTTTCGTCCCATAATCCAGTGTTTGATATCTATAAACTTCTCGAATTTTATTCGATCAATTTCAAGAATATAGTTTATAAATGGCACATATTTCTCCAAGCTATCTAATTTTTTGTCTATTTTTCGCTCCATTTGGATCTGGAAAAAAAAGATACTTTTATGTGAAACATATTTTTCAAAATTCAAAATGTAAGGTTCATATTACAGCATAAATTACTTAGCTTCGATCAAATTACTTCAAATAAATCAAGCATGTTTAAACTTGCTTTTATGATTTCTATATAAATTTGATTATCCTGTTTACGTACGAGTTTTTGCATCATTTCAAAATAAATGATTGCTTAGCATTAGCTCAAGCAACATTCGTTGGTTTAAGCTTATCAGCTCAAGGTGAATACCCCTTATATAAAGTAATACTACGTTCGAATTGACGAGCTAAACATGTTAAATTGGCTTAAAGCAGTTAAATGAACAAAACATGTTCATAAACAAGTTAAATCGGTTGCAATTGTTGTTGGAAAATTGAACCAGTTAAATCATTTAACTCGTTTGAAAACCAGTTCTGCGCGGAGTTGTATCAGAAAGCTTTCTGCTCCAGCCAATCAGAAAGACCCAAAAGCTTTCATTTGACACGCCAACGTTCAAAAAATTTGTTCTGAAAGATATTAAAAATTATCAAAAAATATCAAAATTGTATGCATGTCTTCCCGCCAAAAAAGAGGCAAAGGCGGTAATTAGTTATTTCCCATGAGGTCTCATCGTACGCAGAGATAAATAATGCATACGAACTAAACAATTCGAAGTCTCTAAGAAATCCGTATGCGTTAATATCATGAAGCAGACATTCGCACAAAACAAATTGAAACACAAAAACTTGATTTTGAATATTTTTTTTTTCGAATTTTTATTGGTAATCAAACAACCGTCAAAGTTAACTCCAAATGTTCAATGTGGACGATTGTGTTTTCTAAAAACATAATATAAATGATCTGCTTCGAGTTTAGAGTCGAACTAACAACCACACTCCAATTGCTTCAGATTTATTTATACGAAAATTCTAGTCTTTTTTATACTAATGTAGTACCTTAACATTATGCATTTACAGAAGAGAAAAACACACATAAAAATGCAGCGCATAAGCCCGTGTTCATTGAGTAAAAGATCTGAAATTTTAAGAAAAAGCAATTGCTTATTTTTATTCATACGGCCCATTATCAAATCCCAAACAATACGGCTGTTCAGGATGGTGTGGAAATGGTTTTGGATTTGCAGTTGGAATTGCATTTGCAAATTTTATGCTGCTACCATAGCAATCGTGCGCCTTTTATTGTTGTGAATTTACAAATGCAACGAATATGGAAATCCAAGCGCATATGCACAAGATCCTCAACAGCCATAATGTGTTGTACTTGTTACCACGCATTGTTATAAATGTAAGCCAGACAGAACATTATTTACCTGAAAACATAATGGCCCGTAGTCATAGTCAAAATAAAGTCGACTTTAAAGTTAGTTGCAGCTTTTTGACATAATTTTCAATGGGATATCTGTCAAAAAAGCTGCAACTAACTTTAAAGTCGACTTTATTTTGACTATGACTACGGGCCAATGTATTTGTATCCTGCTGAGCCGTTTCTAAATAAACCAAAAAATGTTGAGTAAGCAAAACAAGTTCACGCCACAAATATATTTTAAATGTTTAACTTAATTACAAATTGCTCCATTGCTCACAGTTCGTCCCAAATTGTGTCTCAAAATGCCGTAGCTTAATCACCGTTGTGAAAAAAAAAGAGATTTGGTAGCCCTGAACTCCAGGCATCGAGAAGTATACATAAAATTCGTTATTAAAACATCCGATAAAAAAATATTAGCTATACAAAAAACCGCCTATCAGCCCGATGCCTTGGAAAAATTTTCCAATACGGAACCACGCTTTGGAAAAAAGAGGGGGTGTAGAGCGGGTTCCTCTGATTCTACATCCGAAAACCTCCCCCTCCGGAGGCTTATAGTTTTTAAGTAATTTGCATTTAAAGTTGGAAAAAATGTCAAATTAAACCTCACTTTTTGCTTTGCAGTAGAGATGGGCACGGGCCGGGCCGGAATATTATCGTGCGTGCATGGGCGTTCAGTAAAATTTCATAAAAGCACGAATAAGCACGAAAAAGCCCATTGCTAATACTGCAAATTTAGATAAGCTTTTGTTTTTATTAAAAAAAAATAGTACATATTTAAACCTCTTTTTTTTATAAGAGAAAAGCAAAAAAAGAAATATATGTATACCGATGGAAAAAATAAGATACTTAGTAGTTTTGTTTATATATCTATACATAAAATACCTTCCACTTTTTTTACTTCCCAGAAAATATATTATACAAATCTTTGATGTGAAAAATTGATTCGCTTAAGTAAATATACATACATAAGCACAAAATTAAAAATAAGTACATATGCATACATACAATAAAAGTTGGCTCTTTATTTCCGGGCCGGGCCGCACTAAAATTCTTAACGTGCGGGCTCGTGCGTGTTTTTCAAATTTAGGCCCGTGCCCATCTCTACTTTGTAGACCAATTGAACAGAAATGTCGGTGCTGCCACACAACAAAAAATGCAACAGAAACGAAACCGCTGAAGACGGGAAACAATAACAAGTAATTTTTAAGCAAAAACCAAAACCGACTTCAATTCTCATAATATATATATATATGTATATATATAATTCTCATATATATATGTGATTCTCATATTATATATATAAATATATATATATATATACATAAAATTCTCATATAATATATGAAATATATATATATATATTTCATGATCCAATGATCGGATCTAAACCAGCTTATGGGACCACCTGTGAGACACTACCTTTCCGATGCAAAAAGACTCATCGAAATCGGTGGAAGTGGTCCAAAGTTATGCGGTAACAGGCATAAAACTGATAACCTCCTCGTTTTTTGGAAGTCGATTAAAAACGCACATAATTCGTTTATTTTTTAATTATATATCGATGTACTGATTTCAAAAAAAGCGCTGCAGTCTAAAATCGCGCAATTATTTATTAAAAGTTTTAAGGATTTGTCGAAGTATTGATTTTTATAAAAAAAAAACGCCGTAGGCGAAAATATGTAATTTTTTATTATTTATCGAAGTATTGATTTTTATAAAAAAAACGCAGCAGGCTGGAATTTGTAATAAAAAATTTTACTCTTTAAAAAAAGCACTTTAAAAGTATAGGGGCTTTATTATATGCATTTAGCATACCTACAAGTAGGAAAAGTGTATACCGTGATTATGTGCAGTTATTTGCGGTGTTTTTTTCTTTTAAAACATATGGTAGCACACATTTGCTCTTACTGTCGCCCATTGTTATTTCTTTTTGTTTGTGAGATGTGAAAGAATTTGTAAACACATGGACCAACAAAATTTTTGAAATACAACGCCAAACTATTATTGACCGACCACTGTGATTCACAGTTTGCCTTACATGATGCGCTTCGGATTAATTTGGGTCTTTGATACAATACCATGCCCGGCCATCTGATTGAAAGCGATTAATTTAGTCTTGTCAAACCAAATAACCTTCAATTGAAATTTAAAAATGTGTGTTTTATTGCATTCTGAAAGACCTAACATATCCCAATAGGCAACGGTCAGGTTTTCGTGCGATGTATCAAAATGCTGCCACACTCGCCCTTGTATTTTGATCAAATTTGCTTTTTTCTTTTATGATCCTTTGCGCTCAATTTGACAATTCTTCGCCTCGCTGTCTACTGATTTACATTAAAGTTTAATACCTTAAGCGCTACTGAAATAGTGGCTGCATCGCTACTTGCTGCCAAGTTCACCAGATATCGGACCGTAATATTTTTTTGACAGACTTCATTTGTCCTTGGGAATATTTCAGGCTAAATTTTTTTCTCAGTCTTAACATTTTCATATGGCAAACTCCACAATTTGTTGCAAACTTTTCCTGCGAACCCACCTTTCCGCAATAAATCTATTATTTACATTTATGGTTCCTGATTAACCATATTATTTACTGGTGATCACTTCTTGAATAAATTACAATATAGAAAAGTCATCTGACTTCCAACTAAGTAAAAGCTAACTGTAAAATGCAAAACTGAGTGAGTGCGAAACTGTAAAATTTGCCCTAATTCATATTTTTGTCTGGTTGTTTTTTATTGTTGGATCGCTATGAGAGGGAGTAGGGGTGTACCAATAAGAATATAAAACAAAAGTTTGAAAGTCGTTAGAACTTAAGAAGTTAGCGGTAGCTGAAATAAAAAGTTACACCATGTTACAGTCATTTTCGTCACTAATTTGTGAACGCATCGGTATACCGATGTGCGTCAAAGTCAAAGATCATCTGCGCAATTTAATTGTTTTCAGTAGTTGCCGGCATCCTTAGAAACCGAATTACCGTAGACACCAACAGGGTATGGCAATTTAAGTGTTAGAAAAAAAATTCCAATATTTTCTTTATTTATGAGAGTTAACAAGAGAATTATCTTAAAAACTGTATCAGTGGTTTTCAGTTTGAATTGTAGTCTTCAAACGTCTCATGAAAACATTGCAAGCTGCGCGTAAGTGGCTCTGTGGTAATTCGGCCCCTTCCCGGAGCATCACTTAATTGAGATACTCGACACCGTCATTTGGCGAAGGTCAAATTTACTTGCCAGAGGTCAACACAAAATTCTAAAATTTTAACCCTAAAAGCCCAATCTACGTCCGCGATGCGTATACGGAGTAAAAAAGTGTCTTTATACTTTGTTGTTTTAGATAAATGTGGTTGTAGTTTTTATTAATAAAACTATGTTTTATTATTAGCTTACATCACAACTTCAATATTTAAAAAAAAATTGGGTCGAACTAATATTTTAGCTCACGGGTTGTCTTTTAAGTCACCTACGCCTCTAAGACTTCACGTAAGCTCCAAATAGATTGGGCTTCTAGGGTTAGTGGCCACCACGATTACGATATCAGCATGTATTTTTGGACCGTAACGTCAAAATAAATTCACATGTATATCGTAAAGCTTTCAAAGAGGCAGTTCCAAAGCCTTGGGCAGACAAGAATTTCGGTCAAAGGCCTCAGAAATTCTAACAGTAGTCAGCAGCGTTACATAAAGCACGCATCAATCAAGAATTGCTCGTTTACACAATGAATAAAGAATTGCTCGAAAACAAGGTTTAAAGCTTATTTCCGTTGACACAATCAATGAAGAATCCTCCAGATGCAAGTCTACTGGACTCAACAAAATTCATTCATAAAAACTGAAAATATGACATATTTATTTGGTACCACTTAAATTGTCCTACCCTGTACGTACATGAGCATTCTCCTTACCTGTAAGTAGGGTATAAAGTGACAAAGAAGTGAAGAATTGAGGTACAGTTATTCTGGGGTTTGTTAATGCTAAAGACCGCCTCCTAACGAAATAACTGGCGTTAAGGTCTGATTATTGCATACTTCGCATAACTTCTCACAACCATTTGTACCACTGCAATAAAAATGTAACTTAAGAAAATGTGAAGCAAAATCTAAACTCGACAGCTCGCTAAGTTTTTTAAAGTTCTGTTAATTTCTGGGTAATGGAATACATACAAAGTACATACGAAATTACAGTTTGAAGTTTATGCGAAGTTGAGCGAAATATGCAAAATCAGATCATTAGGCTGAGGGAGTTTAAACCCTAGCCCTCGAAAAAAACAATCAGCCCTATCCTGAACAGAAACTCCCTGGGGAAGCTCCCTCTTTTCCCTTTCCCCTATCATGAATGAAAATTCCGAGGATTTTTCTCTTAAATGGAGGAGTTGATCTGCCCAAAAAAGTGTCAAACAGCTCTTTCAAAGTTCCAATTTCCTCCTCCCAAATTTTCAGGAAAATGCTACTCACTGGGATTTATTAGTTGGAAGATTACTTTCTCGGGAGAAACGAATTCCCGGAGAACAAACTCCCCAGGAATATTCAGAATTGGGTTGAATATAAATTAACAGCATCGTTAGCTTGCTTTTACGAGATGCTCATCCGAGGTCTACGATAGAACTACCAGTTTAACAGAAAACGCATGGGGGCCTATGCAAGGCCAATAAGAATTGTCCATGATAGAGCTGGAGAAACATCGTTGTTTTTATCTCAACATCGATGTTTTTGTAAATTGGAAACCTACATTTATTTGGCGCGTAAAAAGGTAAAATTAAGCAATTATTCATAAGTCAGCAAAAATCTTAGATATTTAAAATACTTTAAAAACATGAGGTACGTTTTTACATGATTAAAGGTTTGCTAACTAGTGACATTAGTTTGGACACTCCCTTATAAAAGGTTACACACACACACACGGTGCCTTGTTAAAGGAGCCGATTTTTTCAAGAGGGAGCGAGAAACCTGTTTTCTGAGCAAGCATTTTATTGTTTGATCATGCCTCATATATACATACGTAATTTTTTATATCGAGCCCTTGAAGGGACAAAAGCATTAAACATAATTTGTTATATTCAAATCAATTACTCATGAGTCAGCAAACATCTTAAAAAAATTTAAACTGTTTTCTGCGCAAGCGTATTATTGGATCATGCCTCATTTATTATATAAGTAATTTTTGACCTCAAGCCCTTGAAGGGACAAAAGCATTATAATTTATTATATTCCAGTTAAATATAGAAAAAACTAAACTATATTTTTGTAGGTATTTTTATTTAATAGAATTTATTCCCAAGCGGAAATTTACGGAGCGAAAGGCTAAATAGCCTAATTCTCAACTTTTGAAAAATCATCGATGTTTCATGTTTTTCTTTCAACATCGATGTTTCTCCAGCTCCAGTCCGTGATCCTTTGCAGAAATTTACAGTTATCGGGATTTCGCCTATAGAACCACCTCGATTATTAACATTACTGTTTATGTAATCGAGCAGAGCGTGATACGTTTACAAAGCGGTAGTACACCGATTACGCTGACGGTACATTGGTTGCCATAAGCGATGCAAGGCATTAACATGTGCTATAACCAGCGCTACACCTTTTTCAGATTTAATTCAGAAAGTTGCAATATAAATTCAGAAAGTTACAATTAAAGTTCAGAATTTCCAATTCAGAATTTTCATTTTCAAATTCAGAAAGTTACAATTCAAATTCAGAAT
>NW_023458557.1:67826900-67841089 GCF_013731165.1 Rhagoletis pomonella
GATGCCGAGTAGCCATGTTACTTTCGCACCGTAGTATTTAGTTAATAACGTAATCCTACGATAATAACATATTAGCATGCAGGAATTCGATATCCATTCCCTTTAATTTTTTGATTCCGGAATAAAAAACGCACGCATTTGGTTTTTGTTGCTGGAGTATGACGCCGACCTATGATTCTTTCATGATTCGAATTGAGTACTTGAAAAAACGCCTATCCCATGGACTCTATGTGGCTCTTCAATCTCGATGTATGCCGCTAAGTGGACTAGCATTTCCATGTCGATCTTGCGACCTGGCCTTTTTCCTACGATTCCATGTCGAATTTTGGCCTTCTCCCGTAGAATTTTTTCTTGATAGGTGCTTGGGCTGCAGTCCTCTCGGTCGGTTCCTTGGAACTAATATTTGGGTTTCCTGTACCAGATACCATGACACTGTTTGTGGGTGCCAGCGCACGTGATCCATAATTGAGGTCATGAGTGGCGGATAAAGAAGGCTGTTCATACAAGTAGTCCGCTGCACCAAGATAAGGCACAGTAGGTCTGGAAGTTGCTCTATTTACAGCTGAGCTTAACGAAGGGCTACAGACTGGCTGATCGTCGGGACATGTCTTATCATACCTCGGCTTACAATTAGATATAAAGAAAATTAAAAAACTCTATCGCATACATGTACATTTTTTAATGCATGACAAAATGTTTTGTGGCACGGCATATTAATCTCAGTAAAATTTCTTAGCGGAAAGTGCAAATTCTTGAATAAATACTTGATATGTATATGTATACGTTATTCAGCCTAAAAAGGAGGCAATGCTTATCCAATTTCAAGCAAACCGTAGGTAACCAACTCGTGCGGAGGTTTGGGTCAAAGCACAAAGAGGGGTTTTGGTGGCTACCCTGACGTACATATTTGGTTCACGAGCAGACTGAGGTCCTTATTATTTGTTGCATTCGATCTTCGACTGGTGTCTCAAGTGCTGATCGAACGAATTTTCATTTAGTATTATGACGCTATTTTAATTTCGCTCGTTTAGGTTGTTCACAATAGTGTTTGTTGCCGCTGAGAAGCTTTGTTTACAAATCAGGCAAACTAAAAAGCGTTCTTACACGTATTTATGTAAATTTGTACAAATTAAAACGAAATAAAAAAGAAAGCGAGTTTTTAAAAGCGTGGTAAATATGATTACAGCGGATGAAAGAGCTTAGTACACTGGACAGGAATAGTGAATGTTTAGGAGTTTAAGTGTAGTCTTTCGAATAATTTTGACATAAAATATATTTAAGAAATTTGTCTACAGATTTATTAAAAAGTTCCGATTGTCTAAACAGCCGTTCGTGAGCCAAATGTATTTAAAATATTTTAAAACTATCAACAGCTCTACGAGTTTGTTCTCAGAGATCGTGCCAACTGAGTTGGGATTTTCTCTCACAAGTAAAACCAGCATTTCGAGCTTGTGTTTTGTATTCACGACATTAGAACTGCATGAAATTAATAAAAAAGTGTTTAAAATTAGTGTCTAGCCGCCAAAAAGTAGGAAAACAAATGCAAGATCATACATTTTTCACAATTTTCTAACACTTCGCTACACCATCGAAAACAAAATTCTGTTCAACAGAAAGTTCGATACTCAACGAAAATTTGGACACGGTTACATAGCTCATAATAAGAATTTTACTTTCGATCTTCGATAACCAGCGAAGATCGAAAATCGCATGCAACTCATAAGGGCCTGATATACGCGCGTGCAGGATTTGTGCCCGCTACTCATAGCCAATGAATGACGACCCCTGCAAATATTTTAAGCTAAGGACAAACACCTAAAATATTCGATCTCTTAACCGTAAAGGCGCTTCGATTTAACTGTTTGATTTCCTCGTGAGAGGAAAGGCATTGCTATTCAAGAGATGCGATAGACGGAGCATGGAAAGAAGGCCATAGGACCTTAGGAAATCTGCTGCAACTGTCATATACATAGTAAATGTGCGCAGAACCGGTATCGGATTTGTGATGGGAGAGATACATTGTCGAAAAGTACCAGGTCACAATCTTTATTAAAACAAGATTCGTCAACATGTCGATCATTTCCTCGCAAACCCCCACAGAAGAGAGAAATAGTACGTCACATAGAAATCGTGCTTGGCATCTTTAATACCGGGATGGGCGGAGAGCAGTAGAAAACCTCAGCATTCACGAGAAAACATCCGGCTGATCGATTTCTGTAGACGTTGGTCTGCCGGCTGAGCTTTATAAATACGGCAGCAAGGTGGTGGAGAATGAAGACATAACTATAGATTAAAATTTAAAACTGCTCTGCAAAATCCAGAATACTATGCACCAATTATCAGCAATATGATTGAACCTTATCAGGGTGGCTTTAGACATGGTAAATCCACCATATATGTACTAGATTCACTATGGACTAAGTATTAGAAGAGACCCGAGGGAAGAGGGCCGATTTCGACAGAACGAAACGTAGTTGTCAATACTAAATGCATAAGTGACGTCTGAATTTAGTATCCCGCAATGCGCATGGTTCAGGTGGTGAGCGAGTATCAAAGTATATTCTGTCATCAAACAGTCAACGCAAGCGCGTCTAGGCATCAATGTCTCCTTTTGCAGGTATAATTCCGAAGTACTAAAGGACTGTCTACTTTTTGAACAAACATCCACACAATTAAACTTTCTGCGCAAAGACTACAAAAAAAATTCTCTCTTGAATTGTTCTTCTTCAAACCAAAGTACGCTCCATATAAAACTATTGATAATAGCAGCGACCCAGCTGCCCAGTAAGTAGACACAAATGCTACCATTCGCTCAATTCGATTTCTGATACTATACATCGTCTAGCGATCACTCCACCACGGACATAAGAAAATCACCCAGCGATGTACCGCTCGGAGGCGGCAATAAGTTATAAGTATTTCTATGATTGGAAAACATCAACACCTAAGTTACCAGCTCACAATGGTCTGTATCGGCAAACTTTGGTTTATAACGAGATATTTAAGTTATTTTGCACATTAGAACCGTTACATATTATTTTCCCGTGCATAATTCCCAAAAAAAAGTTTTCGAGGAAAAATTGCGGACTATTTGAGCTTGTATTTCTTAAGTGACATGCCAGTATTCTTCACAAAGGACTAGAATTCTTCAGTAAATGCTACCTCTAGAAAATATTTACGAACTCTTTCTACTTGTGGTACACTGAGGGACTTACCACTGTTGCTAGAAATTTTATCCGGTTTCCTGATCATGAAGTTATTACTTTTAAAGTTTTTGTTAAGTACGTTTCAAAGATTTTGGGAAAAGCTTCAACAATTTCCTCCAATTTTGAGACGGCTCCAAAAAACGTAGTGAGTTGGCATATCGTATCCATTTCCCGTGCATAGGTTAGTTTTTGGTTGAAATGCTAAGTAACCCTCCTCATCTTGTGTCTTGTGGGCGAGTGCAAAGAACTGCCCAAAACGGTTTGCATGTTTTTAAATTTTGCCTTTACATTAGAATCGTGCATGTGTATTTGTAAACCATCGCCTACTTGACGCAATTCGATAGTTTTTTACTTTCTTGGGAATGTTAAAAACAATGCACCACAGGCTACAGCAGATCCTGCAAGGAATTTGCTTTCGTTCCTACTAAAGAGCGGTAAGGAACCTAATGAGAATGGCGACAGAAGTTCACGTAGGTGAGTGTAAGTTCCACAGGGTTGTCGCTGCTGCTGCTGCAGCATGCTTCATTCCAGCACTATGTATTTCGGACACCCTTTCGAAATTTCCTGTGGAAGTGGCTGCCCTAGCCGATGACCGTGACAAACTTCGTCAGGATGATCCCGGAAATATCCGCATTAGGGATTTCAACACGGAGATTCGGCAACTTGTGAATGTACATAAGCGGAATAAGTGGAAGGAGCATCTGAAGACTTCTAACTTCGCCGCAAGCTTCGGTCATCCGCCAGGTCATTGTCCAACCCGACGAGGCGCGATGACAGAGTGGAAACCGCTTTCGGCGACAGCGTTTTCTTGGACGTAAACTATGTAGAGCCCGTGTCGCGCCGGGGACAAGCAGGACGCAGTGGACGAAGCTACAGAAATGCCAGAACACGGCACTCGGGACCGCAACCGGATGCCTTCACAACGCCCAAAGGCTCCCACTTAAGGAGCAACACACGATGGTCAGAAAGCAGTTCTTAGTAGTGTGTCACAGACGCGAGCATCCGAACAGACACTTGCTTGCAGCAGAGCCTATGCCTAGGCAAGTCAGAAGGCATCTATACGAACTGAAATCCGAAGTTTAGAGGTTCATAAAGCAACCCCTGGACCCGACAGCATACCGATAGGCCATAACGGCATTCACAGGGAGTAGATCTGACTTACACCGACTCCCGACCTGTGAATGCCGTTTGGGAACATAACCACCTGACGTGGACGAGACAGAGCTTTTTCTGCCTCGGAAGACTCGCACCACCATAACCCAACTTCGCGCAGCAGGGTAAAGTACAACTTGAGCATGATAAATACAGATGTGCCCAATGAGCGCCCGGCATATGGAGAGAAAATTTAAAGTAGTATATCTGAAGTAGAGATGGGCATGGGCCGGGCTTTTGGCAGGGGCCCGACGTGCCGGGCCGGGCCGTACCGGGCCCCACTAAAATTCTTAACGTGCGGGCTTGTGCGTGTTTTTGAAAGTTGATTTGAGCACTCGTGCCGGCCCGGGCCTGAAAATTTAGGCCCGTGCCCATCTCTAATCTGAAGGACCAACAAATTACAGAGCTTACCACAAGACTTACGAAAACTATGATGCGACTACTGTAGCTGAATTTTTACAGATGCATCCCGCCAGAATAAAAATTGTTTGACACCGGAATACGAAACAGTGAACTAAGTTTTTTGAATAGTGGTGGTCCTGGTTAGTAAAGGTAAAATTCTGGCCACTCCAATGGATTGAGAATATTTTGCTAATTCCTATCAAAGTTTGGACCCGCTAATAGTTATTTACTTCTTCTTTTAAAGGAAAACAAATTTTAAAATGGTGGCAAAATTAAGAAGTCATTGTTTTCACTACTACATGAATGAAGGTTGCCACCTTTTTAAAGCCAAATTCAACTTAAATCAAGGAAATTGGATAACTGAGATGTGTATCACAATATGGGTATCAGACGAGAGAGGTTAGAGAAGGTTGTGGTGTGAAAATTTTTGAATTTAGACTTAATCAAATTAATAAACAAACTTTAGCTTGAACATTTACAATACTTTTGAAGTGATTTAACAGGGTTGCCATCTGTTTAAACATTAAATTGAATTAGGCTTTATTCTGAACTGCATGCGAGAGCGTTGCGAGCTGTAAAAAAATAAAACTCAACTTGAATTAAGGCGATAAGGTAATTGAAATTTGTTTCACAATATGGGTTAAATTTAAATTATTTAATTAAATGAATTGTTACAAAGGGTTCAAAAGGCTTTATTTCCAAATTACATGTAGGCGGGTTTGCCACATGTTTAATAAGCCAAATTAAACTCGAGTTAAGGGAATTAGCTAATTTAAATATGTATCTGACAAATAAGGTTTAAGATTTTGGTTTGAAAATCATGCCTATTACGGTATCCGACGGATGCCATTCGCAGGAATCTAATACTTCACTCTCGCTTGTTATGACAGTGAGAATCAGATTAGATCCGCGCGGATGGCATCCGTCGGATATTGTCGGTGGGTTAGTAAAATAAAAATTTTAAAACCTTTTATTTTTTTTGGCGCTGAGTTTAAGTACGTACATATCGCTCATTTACTTCAATACTGTCATAGCTCAAAAATCCAAAATATTCGATAAAAACTGCTTTAAAGTCTTGAATTTACATACACTATCATAGTAAAAATAAATACATATTTAGTTCCTAGTATATAAAATTTTTACACAACATAGAATAGGCAGCGGTAATTTCTGAATTCCTAACTCAGTTTTTATATTTTTGATTTTAACACTATTGAAGTAAATGAGCGACAAGTTGAGTTTTATTGAAATAAATTACACCTAATGTAACACGCAGAAATTTCAAGCACTCTGCGAAGCGGGTAAGGACAAACTAATTGTGTAATAGTTTTTTATGTATTGTATTATACACCTCGTCCTCTCTAAGCATGGATTACTGTGGCTTTATTTAATATTTAACAGATTGACAAGACAATTTCTTGAAAGCATTAAAAAAATAAGGCCGTTTTACCGGCAACCGGATCAGCGGCTGTATTTTTTGCAGTTATGAAGGCATTTACACAAGCGTTGTTTTATATATTTTGTAACCGGAGCGCTTGCAACCTCACGAACTGTATTAGTTATAAAAAAACAACAAAAAAAGAACAAAAGTATAAATTCAGAAAAAAACCAAAATGCTTCGGAAATGTAAAAATCGTGCAAAAAGATATCAGGTGTACTATTACAAATATTTCGAAGTCGGAATAACTTAGTGGCATTAGATAATACATAATTAAATTTATAAATTTGCTTAAATGCTAAAGTAAAGTAACTGTATATTCCATTCATATCGCATTAATATTATCGCACTTCTGAATAATAGTTCTCTGTATATAAATTATTTACATTAAGAGTAGCTACGTTAATATTGGATGTCCCGTAACTCCACACTTTCCCCTTTAGAATGAAAAGATACTTCAACCTTGCTGTATTGCGCACTTTTGAAAACTTATTCAAGTTTGAACTTGACCAATTCCAGCATAGCCCCGCCGATTATTTAATTTTAAAATATGCAGCTTTTTGGATTTGCAGGGAAATTTATCAATTTTAGAGTTTCAAAGTTGGCTGCGATTGATCAGCTACTAGCATGAATATTTTTTGGGAGTGTGGTGGTACAAGATGCTCTGTATATCTAATACATGATTAAATGATCGTATGCATAAAAATAAGCGATGCACAAAACTGTATTAAGTATTACAATAAACAAATTAGTTGAATAGGAAAGTGGTTCAGGTGTCTTAAGCGGTTTCTGTTCTGACATAACACGAAATTAAAACGTATGACTTCAAACTAGGAGCATTTTATCAAATTAGAGCAATAACCCTATGTATCGCATGTACATAGTATGATCACGCTTAATTTACACAGGCAGAAAAACAACGCATATTCCTGTATGCAAAGAAACATACATACAGTGGGTAGAAAAATTAAGTTGTAATAGTATCAGTATAAAAAATGGTCCAATATAATATTTGGCGCTTATGACTTTTGCTGTTTGGCCGAGCGTCTCCTCCAATTTGTTGTGTGCGCCTTGATATTGTTACACAAATGGAGGGACCTACAGTTTTACGCCTCCTCCGAATGGCAAAGGTTTTTATGAGAATTTATTTCATGGCAGGTTTGACATTCGCTGCCGAGGGGCTGCGCCGAAGTGTTGTGCCTTTCAATTAGGGCATCTTTCTTATTTTTTGTACTACTGTAAACTTACTTTTCCTTCAAATCGTGGTGCAAAAATTATAAATTCTTTTTCTCTTACAAAAGCATATTTTTAACTCCTCTTTTGGATTGCTTAATTGAAGATGAAAATTTGCTGGTTAACTGACAGTTTTGATGTAGCAATTTTGATACCGACTTAAGCATAACATCGGTTGTGCGTAACTTTCGAACACCGTCTTTATGCTTAAAGGTAGCGTAAACTTTACTCTTAGAAGGGGTTGTTTGTAATAATAATCACAAGAACAAAAATAAAAAAGGATCGATCGTAATTCAGTGGACAGGTAATGTGCAGTTAGTTTTTTTTTAATAATCGCCTTATAATTTATCATTTAATACCGTTCTTACTCATGATAATTAAATTTAACAAGACTTCATCCGGTTTTGATAACATTTATATGGGTGCACTGTGGGGCTGTCCTTAACCCTACGCAACAAAAAAATCATTCAAATCGATTTACATACAAAGAAAAAAGTAATGTGCAAACAAATATAAAAAACATACACGCCGAATTAAAAATCTCTTTTTTAATCGGTTTAAAAGACCGAAAGAATTGTTTGACTCAATTTCTATGACCCTGTTTGTGTATTGAGTTTGAAAATACAACTACGATATTGTAATTTTGGTACAAGAGTTGGCCGACTATCATTTGGCGTACAGCATGCTCAAATACCGGCACATGGAATAATTAATTGATCAATAAGTAAAATAAAGTAAAAAATTTTAATATACAACGCTTTTATAAATGGACTAAAAATTTGAAAATAATATTTCTCAGTCCCATAGAATTTACACACATATAGCAGCAGTTAATTTCATTTAAAGAAATAGCGTGTCGTCCATTTCCGCTGTAGCGTATGTAATAGTGCATAGTTGTATTTCTTTGATATGATGCCTACAACGAGTTTGATATCTAGACTAGGTTCATATCTAGAATTTGCCATAAATAGCTTTGCTACATTTACAGTATACATGGTGGACACATAACATTGCAAGTTGATAAAAGCGTTGTAAAAAAGTTTTTCTCCAATATAAAAAAAAAAGTTTATTATCAAATAAAATTTAATTTTGTTAACACGACGTGGGTAAAACGCGAACTCAATTTCTTATTTTTTCTGCTTGAAATTTCTGTCTTTTCTCTTTGCAAAATCAATAATTTAGGACAATGCAGAATGATAGATTCGGCGGCGTGCGTAAAAACAAAAATTGTGCGATTACATTAGAGATTAGGGTGTTATCGATCTTATAAGGTAAGTTTAAAGTGAGTGTATGAAGTAAGTAATTTTTATATAAGGATATAAACTTAACCATTTAGTTTGACAGTTTAACGTATTCCACTTCAGACTCAAGAAATATTTTACTGCAAATCCCTAGAAATAATAGCATAACATTTAAAAAAGTTTAATATAGATTAAAGGACATTGACATGAGATGACCAGTAATATAGTAATATTTATATTTGTGTTTTATAGCCATCATGTTAAAACGTTTAAGCAAAAAAATTTTTAAATGAACAGCATCGGCTATGTACTATTGGAAGACAGATGCGCAAGGAAATTATTTCCGTGACTAGCTATTAAAAGCGTTTTGCCGGGCTTAATACCTTTTGTTAATAGTTCCAAGTTTAAGTGGTCGCTGACAGCACACAAATTATATTGAGAAAATTTTTAAGAATTTTAATAAATTTTCTTTTAAATTATAGCAAATTCGATTATATTCAAGACAATACATTTTTGGATTTTCGTCGCCAGTTACAGCACTGTTTAATCGTCTCAAAGTAATATTGCCTTAGATCATGGAATTATGGGAAGTTCAACCAGAATATAACCACCACCAATGATTTAGCATTACATGGACGTAGTAAATTATGAAACTTACATTTGGGATGTCTTTTAAATATTTCTTAATTTTTCTTTTCATTTCTTTTACTTTTCCAAACTTTCATCGATGGATTTCGAAAAGACACAGGATAACTATGGATTTAAAATTTGTATATACATATGTAGTTAAATACACATAGTAAGCTATAGGCATAATTAATACGTAAGTCTATATCGTCTCTAATCGAAATGCCCTATTCGACCATTTCGAAATTTTATGGAAGTAAAAGTAATTTTAATTTGGACATACATATCGATGGCACAGTTGTCTTGAAATTTTTATCGCGAATGAGTTCAACTCAACAACACTCTGTAACTGTGAAAATGTACAAATCTGTACAAATGTACAAAGCGCCTTTTGAAACTCATTTTATTAAACTAGAATTTAATCGGCCGCCAACTGCATACATACAATTTTTCCAAGTACTATGAATAAAGAAGTCTGTTGAATTTGTCTACAAAGTTTGAAATGTGGATTTATGTGGTACAATTAGCTAGACTTTAATAAAAAAACTAATAAACATTAAACAGACGAAAGAAAAATAGTCAAAACTGTATACATGTACATACATATATGCATTTTAATAACATATTTCACTGTTAGTGAACAAAATTGGCTTCTTTTCTTCGTTATTTGTTTCATAATTAATTTACTCTGTCGACCGAAATGGAAGCGAACAATATTTCAAAATTATTAAAATAATAATTTAAAATTTAAACGGGCTGTATGAAGAAAACCAACCGATTTTCACTTCGCGTGAAATAAAGTATGCGTTTATATTTGTTTTTTATTACTTGAGGAATAATTTTATTCTTTTCAATACTCCATTTATTTTTTTATACAAGATTAGAACTTAAAAATGAAATAAATTATCTCTCGCTTTAGGGCTTCCTATTTTTTCAATCCTATCTTAGACATAAATTAGATGCTTTTAGAGAATATTGTTGACGCGAAATTTTATTTTATTGGATTTGTAAAACAAATGTCACTCAATACACTTCTGAATTTCAAAGCGTATTGAAACTCTGCTTATGCCAAAGCGATTTATGTGTCTGTTTAAACATTGTATATTATGAATTTGCTCTTGAAACTTGGCGGAGATGTTATGAAACGTATATATTTACATTATTTATCACTCTTTGCACTTTATTACTAATAGTACCCCGTATGAATAAAAATAAACAATTGCTGTTTCTTAAAAATTTCAGACCTTTTATTCGATTTATTCAAACAAAATTTAAGTAAAAGATACGAAATTTTAAGAAAAAGCAATTGCTTAGTTTTCATTCATTCTGGCCAGTATTTAACTAATTTGTTGTTAAATTCTTAACAGTTTCACTCGCAAAGTTTCATACAAAAAGTGCACTTTATCAGTTATATATTCATATACATATATACGATCTTTGCAATGTTCATGTGTATGCATTTCATTTTATTTTCTTAACATAAAATGTTTATAATAATAAGTTCACTATTTTTCCTCAACGATTTTTTATGTAAAATAATAATTTAATATCAAGTGAAAATTTGGAATATAAAAACCCGCAATTTTTTTTTTTTTTTATCATCTGGCAGCACCAGCATCTGTGTTCATTTGCAACCCTTGCATGTAATCGATGAAATTTGTATAAAAAAATTTGGTGAATTTCGCAACTTTAACAACAAATTACTTTATAACTATAAGCCTCCGAAAAGTGGAGTCTTCTCTTTTAGAATCAGAAAAAGCCCCTCTACCCCTCGCCCCGCTCGTTAAGTAACAAAACAGCTCTCTCGCTTATGTTCTGTCAATCGACTATCTATCTTATACAAGATTTTAAATGCAAATTTTCAAATAATATAATGTCAAAATATATATAAAACTTTTTTCTCGCTCTCATTACTTCACCTTACTAATTTCACCATGGGCCATGAGTATTTTTGACGGGTTTCTAACTGACAACTGCTGCTGATTTTATTTAGGTATGTCTGCAAGGTTCTTCTTTTTTATAAAATTACGAATTTTCGCTTTTAACCTGTGGATTAAAAGATTTGCTCTACCTAATTAGGTTTAACAAATATTTATTTGGTTAAAAAATATAAAATAATAAGGCAATGTGTATTTTTGCACTGAACCTGTTCCGATGAACGATTAAATTTTAGTGTTTTTCGCATCCCTGTAAAAAATATAAAAAATAGCCAATAGTAAAGCCAATGTAGTTGTTTTTAGTGTTGTAGCGGTGACCAGACGTCCTGATTTATCAGGACATGTCCTGATTTCAGGGCCGAATTAAAGTCTCCTGACCTTAAAAGCTAACTTTTTATAAACTTTTTACTGCGTAAACATATCATTAGGTGCTTTTTTTTCATCGTTCACATAATAACCTTACTGCAAAACTCGAATGGCCGAAACTACAATATACGTACAAAATTTTTCGATTGTCACTAGCACATAAATAGAGAACCCCTTTGGCAAGGTACAACTGGTTTGTTGTCAGAACTGTGGCGAATGAAGATGCTATAAGATATGCTATTGAGTTTCATCCTTAGCATCCTACCTATTGTACTTAAAGGTGTTGAGCTTTTGTTGGCGACTTTGAAAACGATTTTCACAGCGTCGCTTGCACTTGCCTACATCTTACAACCGTTGAACGTAAAAACAATCATTTCAAAACTCAAGTCTGATGGAAAAGAAAGTGATTGCGCTAACTTTTAAAAATGCAATGTCCTGATTTTTCCTTTGACTCATCTGGTCACCCCAAGTGTTGTTAGTTTGTGAATTGAATTGACTTTAAACTGCATTTAGAAAAATAACTACAAGACAATCTGGTAGATGCATCAAACAATTACAATGTTTATGCTTCTTTTCTACTCGGTTATATTCTACTCGTGTAAATCGAGTTAGCAAGTCTACTCGGGTAGAATGAGTGGCAGTGTATATTTTGTATATGTATTATTATTCTTTGTGTGTGAATCGATTTGAATTGTTGAATGGGTTTTGCGTTAAGGACAGCTCAACGACAATCACATATACATACATACAACTGTGGTCAATGAATTAGCACAGAAACTCAAAACGCTACTTATGTTTATTTATTTTTAATAACAGAAACCACATAAATAATAATTTCAAAGCTTGCATAAATTTACATAAAATTAATTGTTATACAAATTTGAAACTTTTTAATAAGAATGTTTAAAAAAAATTCCGGCCACAAAAACTTCAACCTTTTTTAATCAGAATCTTCAGAATAATTTCAGGTACATATAATTTAAGTAACTCATACATAAGAAAACCTAAGTCCTAAGCATTTGAATTTCATCATCCGTGTCTTTGCTACTAAAGCCAGCTTCCCGACATAAGCTACTATTCCATACGAACACAGATATGTAGTTTTGTAGCCCATTTAATTTTATTCCAATAAAGTGCAAGTTTCAAATCACTAAAAATTACCGTTTTTAGAATATTTTTGTGGAGGGTGTTGAGCATTTTCTTCCACATATTAAAAAAAAATTTTTATCATAAAAGAAAAAGCGCAACACCCTCCACAAAAAATTTCTGTTAGAGATTGAACTATATTAAATTAATAAACACAAGTTGCAAACAATATTATTTTGAATTTCCGTACTAATTCATTGACTCTAGCGGTGTATACATTTTTGTGTTCGTATGGAATAGTGTCTTATTTCGAAAGGCTACGACTGCGAAGGATTCACTGGTGCCGAGCCGTTGAAGAACTTTTGGCAAATAAACTTGCAGGAAATAGTTACGATACTAGCAAGTCAATATTCTTATTAAGTCTTATCAAAAAAATCCTTTTTGTTTAAAGAATAAAGGGAACGTCGCATTACACTAAAGCCGGCTTCCTGACATAAGCTACTATTCCATACGAACATTGATTTTATCTCTCGGTTAAGTTGGTAAAAATAAAATACTATGTTATTTTAGTGTCATTGTGGTATAATGACAATTTAATCAATAATTGTATTTGAGCCTGCCTCAGGCAGAAAACTTTGTTATTTCCAAAAAAAAATTTCATTAAATATAATGAATGTAATAATGATAATGAAAATGATAGGTACTTCACCTGTTTTATTGCGCCGTCACTAAAAATAATAAAATGAAAAATTATGAAAAAATCAACTGTAAAAAATACTACATAAAAAGCTAAACAAAAACAACTAAATTATAAGTTCGGAGGAGACCGAACTTTATATACCTGGCGCACGTAATAAATATCCTGTTCACCTTTCTGTAAACTACCTGATAACCCAGGGTGTTTTTCCCAATTTCAAATAGTTCCGAAATATGCTAAATTAGATGAAATAATTGCGAAAACTGCAATAAATCAGTATCTACCTAAGCTACTTCACTCAAAATCGAAGTTTGAAATCACATAGCAATAAATGAGATTATTACCAAATTTGGCAACTCTGAAGTTATTGCCATTAGTACAAAAAAGCAATATGTTTCAAGTTTTTTAAATCAGACTAAATTAGGTTCATTTCCCATATATCGGTAAATTAAAGAAATACAAAAAGGCCCAATTTCAGATGGCCTACTTAAATAGAGGTTGTTGATTAACTTCCACTATTCATTTTCAGATCATACACATGATCTGCACTTAAATGGCGAATATTGGCTACTTAAATATGAGATATGCCACCCTGTGTTTGTACCAAAGAATCAAGATTGATTGGTAGGTTGTTTAATCAATCCCACCAAATCCCACCAAAAAACAATCAGCCGTTCAGCACAAAATATAACGTGTGTCAAGTTAGCACTACACTTTTCGAATTTGGAAAAGTTAACTACGGCGTTAATTGTAGTGTTTTTGTTGTAAATTTGTTGTGGAAAGAAAAAATTTGTAGCTCTCGTT
>NW_023458557.1:67841189-67848308 GCF_013731165.1 Rhagoletis pomonella
TTAGGACTATTTCTGGATTTTTAACTTTTTGATATTTTCTTCCCCAATTTTGACTATCTCGGGTGAAAAAAAATGTACTGAGCTATAACTTTACATTACATAAAAAAATTGCTCATTTAATAAAGATTTCAGAAAGGTGCCACACTTACTGTTTTGAATAGAAAAAAAAAGTTATAGCCGCTTTTGTGGGTAAAGGACTGAGACACGCTAGAATGTATTTAATAGATTTAAATTGAATATGCTCTTGTTACCGTCAAATGACATGCTAAATAGTACAAAGGTACATAATTACTTGCTCCTGACATTATTTTATGTTACTTACCGGAATTCGGACTAGAGTCTATAACAAGGGCTATATCTATTAATATTTTGTGTGAAGGATGAGTTCACGTGAAATAAGATATACATGAGTTGTTTGAAGAAAAATTTATTCATTTATTGATAAAATATGCCCAAATTGGCGACCTTCTACTCTAATACAAGCTCGGCACCTTTTAAGAAAAGACGCTTTTAGAGATCTTAAACTCAATTGGGCTATCTCAGCAGCAGCTCCATTTATTTGTTCCCGCAAATGCTCTTCGTTTTGAATTGTTTTTGAATAAATTTTGTCCTTAAGACAGCCCCAGTAGAAAAAATCTAATGGATTCAGGTCTGGCGATCTAGCGGGCCACGTGATTGGCCCGTATCGTCCAATCCATCGGCGAGGATAAGTTTCGTCTAAATGAGCTCTTACTTCACGCCCGTAGTGAGCAGGGCACCCGTCATTTTGCAGCCATAGTCTTCGCCGCAGGTTTAAGGGTACATCTTCCAAAAGAGTTGGAAGCCGTTCCTGAAGGAACTCTGAATAACTGTGAGAGTTGAGCGTTGGCGGCAGTTCCACAGGTCCCAATATCTCACAATTAAAAATACCGCACCATAAATTTATTTTGTACCGGTACTGCGAACGATCTTCTCTCATTTCGTGAGGATTGTCTATCTGCCAACTGTGAAGGTTATGTAAATTAAAATAACCATCATGTTTGCATGATGATTCATCGCTCCAAATTATTTTATTAAAAAAGTTGGGGTCTGATTCATGCATTCGCAACATTTCACGGCAAAATCTAACTCTCGACAGGTAATCTCTTTCTTGTAGAGCCTGAACACGTTGAATGTGGTATGGATGAAATCGATGGTCTTGTAAAGCTTTGTGAACTGTAGTTTTTGGTATTCCCGTCCGTCTTTCCATCATTCTCACTGAAGTCGATGGACCTAGTTCCTTCCTCTAACACAGCTTCAACATCTACCGTTGCAGGACGTCCTGTTTCGCCGCCACGTCTTCCAGGTATGCGACCTTAAAAAAATGAAAAATTATAGTTAACAAGCAAGCAAAGAAGAAAGGTGTAAAAATCTCTTACCTTCATATATTTCTCTATGGGTCCGGGCGAATACTTCTCGACCCGGATGTCGACGATTGGGGTATCGCTCTGCATAGAGTCTTTGAGCAGCTCTGGCATTACAGCAAGCTTCCCCGTAAATTAGGTGAATATCCGCATATTCATGCGACGTATACTGCGTGTTCTCTGTCATAGTATTAATAACACAATGTTCGAAGGGTCCAATTTCACAAAATCCACTTTCACTAATTCCGGTAAGTAACATAAAATAATGTCAAGAGCAAGTAATTATGTACCTTTGTACTATTTAGCATGTCATTTGACGGTAACAAGAGCAAATTCAATTTAAATCTATTAAATACATTCTAGCGTGTCTCAGTCCTTTACCCACAAAAGCGGCTATAACTTTTTTTTTTCTATTCAAAACAGTAAGTGTGGCACCTTTCTGAAATCTTTATTAAATGAGCAATTTTTTTATGTAATGTAAAGTTATAGCTCAGTACAATTTTTTTTTCACCCGAGATAGTCAAAGTTGGGGAAGAAAATATCAAAAAGTTAAAAATCCAGAAATAGTCCTAATTTTATGATGGTTCCTTAATTTATTTTAACTACATTGCATTTGAGTATGGAGAGGCAACTATCTGGAAGTATTTTACATAAAAAATTTACTAAGTATTGCCCGGTTTGTAGTTGCAGTTAAAGAAAACACATGAAAAGGCACGATTTTTTTCAAATTCGAAAAAATGTAAATATTTCAAAAACGGTGACATTTTACCTGAAAATTTTTCGTTTATCAGTGAGCTCACCCTCCCACCTACCTTGCCCTAAAGTTTGGCACGTTACTTCTGGGACACCCTGTATATATATATATTACATATTATATATATATTATATATTATATATATATTATATATTATATATTATATATTATATACATATTATATATATATTATATATTATATATATATATATATTAATATATATTAGTGTTCGCCCAGCGGTTGAAATTCAACCGTTAAAATTAAGGATAGTTTATGTGAAATAACATTAGTTGGAATGGATTAAGTGGAGGGGAGTTTAGCTTAGTACTTAGCATAACATAACATACCCTAACATAAGATTAAATAACATAACATATGCAGCATAACACACCACAATATAACATCGCACATTCTTCAGCTGTATTTCCTTTTTATCCCTATCACTTTCTTCCTCTCTATCGCTTTTAATGTTTATGTTTATCTTGACCTTCATGTTCATGTTCAAGTTAGTTTGAAGTCAGATGACTTTTCTGTATTGTAATTTATTCAAGAAGGGATTACCAGTTAATAATGTAGTTTATCAGGAACCATAGATGTAAATAATAGATTTACTGCGGAAAGGTGGGGCAAAAAATTGTGGAGTTTGCTACTTGAAAATGTTAAGACTATGAAAAAATATAGCCTAAAATGTTTTTAAGGACAAAGGAAGTCTGCCAAAAAATATTACGGTCCGATATCTTGTGAAAATAGCGCTGCAGCCACTGTTACAGAAGCGCTTAAGGTATTAAAATTGAAAGCAAATCAGTAGACAGCGAGGCGAAGAATTGTCAAATTGAACGCAAAGGGCATAGTATTGGATCAAAGACCCAAATTAAGCCTAAGCGCATCATATAAGGCAAACTGTGAGTCACAGGGGTCGGTCAATAATAGTTTGGGGTTGTATTTCAAAAATTTTGTTGGTCCGTTAGTACGCCTTATGCGTAAGGAACAGTATCTGTTCATATTTCAACAAAATGAGAGGTTCTGCTAAAATTTCAACCAAAACATACTGCATATGTTCGCAAAGAGTGGATGCAAAAGCAAAAATTTGCTAATTTGAAATGACCTCCCCAATCCGCGGATATGAATCTCGTCGAAAATTTGCGAAATCAACTAAAAGCGCAGCTTACTAAGTCCGTCCAATGGAGTACATGAGCTGTGAAAGCAAACCAAGGATATATGGGAGGCTATACCTCCAGAATTTTTACAGAGATACAAATAAGGTATGCCAAATTGCATCCAAGAACTAAAAAAGCAAAAGTATACTGAACATTGTGTTAACAATTCTTTTTTTAGTAAAAATTTTCAAAAAGTTATGAAAAATATGTAAGTGCAAAACTGTAACATACGCCTTAATTTACACTTTTGTCTGCTGGTTTCATTATTGTTGTTGGATTGACTTCAATTCGTTATGAGAGGGGAAGTACAGGTGTACCAATAAGAATATACAACAAAACTACGAATGTCGCTAGAACTTGGAAAGATAGCAGCGGCTGTTATAAAAAGCGTTACACAATGTTACAGTTTTGCTCGTCACTGTACGTATTCACCCCCACCATTATTATTAGGTTCGGTAGTTAAGTTTTCCTTCCTCTTTGTCTTTATATTTAGGTTTCTTTACTTTTATTCTAATCTTTGCTTTTATCCCTTTCTTCTTCTACATATTCAACTTTACCTTCTTCCTCGCATGAATCTTAATCTTCATAAATCTGATTCCTAAACTGCTGCTTAGCAGATTTCTTTAATTCAGTATCAATATTAAAGCATACATTTAGGAGGCGTTTCCGCCCTAAACCATGTACGGCATTAGTATTGGTGTCACTTTTGAATTGATTTTTTCGTTTTATCTTAAACCAATTGTCTGCACATCAGCATCAAAATACCTTCCTAATGATACATAAAAGGGATGTTAAGAAAACAAGATTGCCTATTTGTATATAAGATAAGATACCAAAAACCAAAAAACATGTGGTGAGTTTAGGCGTAGTGAATTTAGTTGTGGTGAGTTCAGGTGTGGTGAATTTAGGTGTGGTGAGTTAAGGTGTGGTGAGGAAGTTGAGCTGTGGTGAATTAAGGTGTGGTGGATTTAGGTGTGGGGAGTAGAGGTGTGAATTAAGGTGTAGTGAATTCAGGTGTGGGGAGTTAAGGTGTGGTGAATTAAAGTGTGGTGAGCTCAGGTGGAGTAAGTTTTTAAGCGGAGGTGAGATGAGTTGAGGTGAGTTAAGTTACGTTAAGGGGTTATGATCTTTATCCTTCATCTTCTTCTTCATCTCCATCTTCATCTTCATCTTCATTTTAATTTTCATCTTCATCTTCATCTTCATCGTCATCTTCATCTTCATCTTCTTCCTCGTCTTGGTCTTCATCTTTATCTTTTCCTTTATCCTGATCTAAATTTACCATTCTTTTCTTCATTTACATTTAAGTATTTGAATTTTCCTTCATCTTTGTCTTTATATTTAGGTTTCTTTACTTTTATTTTAATTTCTGTATTTATCCCTTTCTTCTTCTCCATACTCAACTTTAACTTCTTCCTTGTTTGAGTCTAATCTATTCATGTACAAACATACATACATCTTATTCCTAAACTGCTGTATAGGACGTTTCTGTAATTCAGTATCAATATTAAAGCATACATTTGGTGGCATTTCCGCCCCAACCATGTACATGTATGGCATTGGTATTGGTGTGACTTTTGAATTGATTTTTTCGCTCTATTTAAAACTAATTTGAAATTTTATAAATTGCCTGCACATCAGCATCAAAATACCTTTCTTATGATATATAATTGTTTATACCTTGGAAGTATAGTTTAGCCGTAAAAGGGGTGTAGAGGAAACATGATTGCCTATTTATATAATTGATATATTATAATATTAATAATCAAAGATTTTCTTTTCTAATAACAAACAAATTCATAGAACAATAAATTTAACTTCAAGAATTTAAACAAGTTAAACAGTTTAATTACCTTACATAGTGCTACTACAAACCAGGATTGTTTTGACAAAAAAGCTTAGAATATCTTTTAGATTGTACAATTGCTGAAATTCGTCGTACAGGTCCAATGTTAGTATGCTTGAACCTGATGTGACTGTAAGTTTGAAGTATTGATAAGAAGCATATCTCAACAATCTCCTGCACATTCACGCAGTTGTTGCCTAAAGCATCTTCCTCCTGGGGGCAAAAAAGCAGCGGCTGGAGAATATTAATTAAAAAACTTCCCTACAACTGGCAAATAAATGCTGCTTTAAAATTCAACCTTCACTCTTTTATTTATTTCCGTCAAAACAACTGGCTAGGAACTTCGAATTTCCTGTGGTAACGCGATGATATTCTGGGGGGCAGAGTTCCGAATACTTAACTACGACAATTCTGATTCCAGCATAGGGGTGTCAGAAAATTCACTGGATTTACGTTATGTAGATAGTGACTAAGTTACTACGCACGCACACACACACTCATGCACAAATGTGAAGAAAATAACCATTTTCCCCCTATACGTACGTGTCGCATTCAGTCAGCTACGACATAAAGTAAACATATAGCTGCACTCCTTTATTTTCCTTCGTCAGCCGGTGAAGACTGCAGTGTTCATATAGCGATTTTAAAATAACTAGGGGTTCAAAATACTGTAATTTTCTCATTTAATTTGCTTTTTCTGTGCTTTGACTGCGGCATGTATGGTATCGAAAGCAAAGCAACAGCAATTCAGAAAAAAGCAAATGCTTTGCCTGTCGTTTTGCTGTACAATTTTGAAAGCAACCAGATAGTTAAAAAACAATTTCTGAAAGCACAACGACAGCGCAGCTGCAGCAAAGCAACATAAATTTGACGATCAATTGGCTGTGAAACAATAAATTGGCAGAAATATGTATGCATGCACAAATGCACTACCCATCCATTCTACTGGTGACAAGAGACGATGCATTACCGATAGTTAGGCAATTCGCTACCGATTGGTAATCGCCAATTTTGCACCAGATAATCACTAGCGAAAGGTCATGCCACTCGCACTGCTCGGTAGGCGACAATGACATCGCCCTGTTCAATTCGCTAAACAAATAAATTGATATCGCCAATTTTGTGTGTACTCACTCCTGGCGAGTCAGCGATAATACACCATCTTGCAAAGCTTCATTTGCACGGGACGGTCAAGCAGATCACAGCACACGAAAAGTACTATCACAGCAAATCAAAAGCAATAAATTGTTTTCAATAAACTGCCGATAAAAAAACAAAATACAATTTTCAAAGTCACAGTGAAAACAAGGCAGTTCGAATGAAACTCAAAAATTTCAAAGCGAAACAAAAGCAAAAACGAGTAGTGCTTTTGCTGCTATACTGATAGTTTTTCAAACCCTGAAAATAACCTTAAATTTTTAAAACAAATTTTTTAAATTTTTTTAAAACTCGAAATGAAGAGTTCTCTCTACATACATATGTACATATACGTAGCCGAAAAACAAATCTGGAATTAAAAAAAACTTTAAATTTATTTCGTATGGAGATCGAATTACATACATATAAGTTAAACAGTTTAAGAAATTAACATATTTTGATTATATTATAATCAAAAGAAAAGTAATCGAGTAACCTTTCTATTGATATTAATTTAATATTAAAAATCTTTGAATATTGTTAACGAAAATTCACTTTTCTTACAACTTTGCAAAATTTGATGTAGTTTCCCTGCGTATTAAGGTGGTAAAAAATAACAGACTTTCATTTAGAAGTCGCTTAAAGCGATTTTATTTTTGCATATAAGTTTGTTCATATTAATATAGGAAAAAAGTTTTTAGTTAATTAGGGCTGCTTTTGATGTTCCTGGAAATTAGGCTCGAACTATGTTTTCCGTGAACTGATTACTCTATTCTATAAACACTCGCTTGGTATTACACGATACGTGATCGTATCCCGGTTATCGTAAGCCTCAAATAGTG
>NW_023458557.1:67848408-67854497 GCF_013731165.1 Rhagoletis pomonella
CATCCAGCGGGATAGTAACGTTGATATTGCTTTTGTCGCGGCGAACCGAAAGTGGCACCCTTGAAGCCAATTTCGATTCCAAGATTGGAATTGCAAGCTGCTGTGGCAGGAGTTAGACTTGCCAATAGTATCCTGAAAGTCCCTCGCATAAGTGTACAGTCTTGTTTTTGGAGGACCGACTCTAAGACGGTCCTGCAGTGGCTACGCATCGATCCGAAAAAATTTCACCAGTTTGTTATGCACCGAGTTGGACTTGTCAAAGGATGCAGTTTGACACCGTCTGCCATTCCACGCTACTAGAGGACATAGAGGCCTCCTCACTCCCACACGGACTGAAGCGATGGTCGGCGAATTATATGAGTGGTCGACAGTCGTCAGTAATCTTCCGAGATCAAACCTCGAAACCAAGAAGGATTAAACAAGGGGTTCCAAAAGGTGGTGTCCTCTCCCCCTTACTATTTAACTTCTACATCTCGAAGCTTCCTCAACCACCTGAGGGAGTTTCCCTGATCTCATACGCTGACGATTGCTCGATTTTGGCGTCCGGGAATGGAATTGATGACCTCTGCCCAAAAGTAAACGACTATCACTCCAGCCTTTCTCGCTTCTTCACTGCAAGGAACCTAACACTCTCCCAAACGAAATCAACGGCGACCCTCTTCACCACCTGGACGAAGGAGGTCAGGCTAGAATTAGGTATACACGTCGATGGCACACCAATACCGACTGTAAACAACCCGAAAATTTTAGGGGTCACCTTCGAAAGCCTGCTCTCCTACTCCACGCACACAACCGCAGTTGTCAATAAAGTACAGAGCGGCAACAAGGTCCTCAAGTCGCTCGCCGGCAGCACTTGGGCAAAGACAAAGAAACGTTGATGGCAATTGGCCGGCCGGTTCTAAACTATGCTGCGCCAGTTTGGACGCAGTGGACGAAGCTACAGACTTGTCAGAGCGCCGCACTGCGGACAGCGACGGGGTGCCTTCTGATGACGCCTGAGCACCACCTACACAGCGAGGCCCAAGTGCGCCCCGTAAGGGAACACAACAAAATGCTTTGTAGGCAATCTCTGGTGGGGTGTCACAGAAGCGAACACCCAAACAGACCTTTGCTTCAGGAGGAGCCTCCGCCCAGGCACTTCAGGGGGCACCTATTCGTATACAAGGACGCAGTCCAACAATACGTAGACCAACCACTGGACCCGATGACATACAGACGAGCCATTAACGACATCCATAGAGAGTTAGTTACCACCTACCTCGACTCTCGACCTATGAATGCAGTAATAGGAGCCCAATCACCACCTGTAGAAGAGACGGAGCTGCAATTGCCAAGAGTTCCCCGCGTTACCTTGGCTCAATTACGGTCTGGATACTGTAGCCGCCTCAACAGCTACCTGTCCAGACTCGACCCCAATATCCCCAATGAGTGTCCGGCATGTGGAGAATCCCCCCACGACACCAACCACCTCTTTACATGCCAGCTCAATCCGACTCAGCTAACACCCCTCTCCCTCTGGTCCGAACCCATTGAAACAGCTCGTTTCCTGGGCCTCCCGTTAGTTGAGCTTGACGAAAATGATTGAACGTAGACCAGGAAAAAGCGGGGCTTAGTAGTGCCGCTACAACAACAACAACAACAACAGGATACTCTATCAATGAAACGATAGTGGCGATAGTACTAAAACTATCGATAATTATTTCAAGTGACCAGACTATCAATACTATCGATAGTATCGTCGATAGTTTGACTTAGAGCTGGAAGACTATCGATAGTCGTGGCCATCGATAGTTTCGATAGTCGATAGTCACACCCATCGATAGTATCGATACTATCGAAAATGTCGACACTATAGATAGTACTATCGATAGTTTTGATTAAAACAGTCCAAAAATTAAACATAACAACTTTTATTGAAAAAGAGATCAGAATTGTTAAAATACGTCCATATTTTATTAATGAAAAAAAAAATGTGTCAACGATTTTCGGATTCAAGCAGCATCTTTACTTGCTGTCTCCGCAGGCAAAAGTTTTTATCTTGATAATGTTATCAGGGAAAATTTTGCCAATGGAGATCGCATATTGCTCTTGGCAAGCAATAATTATCACAGCTTTTATCTTGATAAATATTGCCAGCAATTTGGTACTTTGACAGCTACATTTCCATATGCGCGATAACTTCGTGGCGGCAACATTATTGAAATTTTAATATAAAAGCAAAAATAGAGCTGTTTTCTATGAAAATATTGGTTATTATGTATTTGGGTGTGAAACAGTGTATTTTTTAAATTTTTAGGTGATTAAATCCGGTAAAAATAGCCATCTAGCAAATGCTTTTATCAAGATAAAAAATGCCCACGCACAAATATTGCCTCTGATAAAATTTATGTCAGGCAATAAAAATGGCAGTTGGTACGCAAAAACTTTTGCCTGTGGAGACGGGCCGTTATGTATGTACGAGTAAAAACTATCGATAGTGCTTACAAAACCATCGATGTTTTCGATAGTCAAAAACCATCGATAGGGCTATCGATAGTTTTCCAGCTCTAGTTTGACTGCTAGAGTTGGCATTACTGGCACAAAGTGTTGGTCGCGTAGCAAACGAGAACCTGATTTTTTCGCCTTCATAAATTGCTGTGTTTTCACAAAGTTCGGTACGAAAGCGTAGTATAAAAATTAGCTTTTGATAAAATAATTGTTATACATACATTGAAAATTGAATAAGTACAAGTAAGTTTGGCATTGTGAAAATCGAAGATATTCGTTAAGTCGCTTTGTGGCACTGTGTATGTGGCGTGATTGCGAGGTGCGATAAAGCAAGTGGTCGAAAAAGATAGCATTGGAATAAAAAAGCTCATTTATATAGCGATAAACGAATAAAATAGCAATTTTCACAAAATATAACACTATTTCCAGCTTTAGGTACTTATTTAATTAAAATTTATCAATTGAATCGTGCGATATACATGCATATATATATCACGAAAAAAATTCCTTTCAATTCGGGTGCCGCCGCCATATTTGTGAACATTTTCGCGTTTTCAGCCGATTGCTCTGCATACATACATACATATGTGCATATATCGCAAAAGGGAAAAGCAAATAATTAAGCAAATTATTCGTTTGCAAATTTTTACAGCTCGCTTCCAGTGAATAATTTTTCAACGTGGAAACGATTAAAAAATCTGAAAATTATAATGAGTGCTCAGCCTAGTCCCGCCTGCATGACTCCATCAACCGAACAGGAAAGGGTAAGTTTCAGAGATTTGGTATAATAATAAAATTCAGTTGATTATTTGCATGGAAATGTGCTTATATACATACATATATAAAACCAATTATAAAATAGGTTCTTTCAATAACAATCCGCACCTTTCTGCGTAGGCGGCCTTCGGCCGCACTTAGGGATTATAACCCTCAGGCAGTAGAATTCTCCTTTCTGTGTTGCCAAAGAAGGGGGGGCGGAACACCTTTTGCAGAGAATAGCCCTGTTCTCGTACGCACTATCCAGTAAATCCAGTACTAAGTTTAATAGTTTTTTACTGGATGTCGTTTTCGTACGCAAAAACTTGCAAGAAACTAGCAAAAGAGGGGAAATTGAGAGAGCAAAATTGACAGCTGAACTTGCAAGTTTTACTGGATTTTTACTGGATAAATTTTTACTAGCAACTATTTGCTAGTAAGAAAAACAGCTGATGGCATGATGCTTATTAATCATTTTAATAATAATTAATCAGCTGTTCATAAAACTAGCAATTTGTTATTTTCCGATTCAATTTTCTTAGAAAACTAGTGTTTTCCATCTTATTATATATTTAAATAGGTTTATTTTTTCAATTGCAACTCAAAAAGCACCATAAACAATTATTTTCTTAATGTGATTTACATAAAGCATCATGCCATCAGCTGTTTTTCTTACTAGCAAATAGTTGCTAGTAAACATTTATCCAGTAAAAAACCAGTAAAACTTGCAAGTTCAGCTGTCATTTTTGCTCTCTCAATTTCCCCTCTTTTGCTAGTTTCTTGCAAGTTTTTGCGTACGAAAACGACATCCAGTAAAAAACCAGTAAACTTGGCACTGGATTTACTGGATAGTGCGTACGCGAACAGGGCTATTAATTGTAGTGTTTTTGTTGTAAATTTGTTGTGGAAAGAAAAAATTTGTAGCTCTCGTTTTTTAAGAAAAAATGGTATGTAGTGCTAACTTGACACCATACACCTAGTCGATAGAATTTAGATATCCAATATGTTACTATGCCATTAATTGTAGCTTTTAACTTTAAAATTTGTTGTGAAAAGAAAAAATTTGTAGCTTTCGTTTTTCTGGGAAAAATTGAGTTGACTCTTTTTCGAACAAAATTTAGTATGTAGTGCTAACTTGACACCATGCACCATTGAAGACGGAATTGAGATATTGAAAAGGTTACAACGGCATTAATTGTGGTTTTTTTTTTTGTAAATTTGTTCAAGGCGAATTCATATAAGGTGGTATCGATTCAACAAATACAACAATTACCTGTATTTTGTTTTTGCTTTTAGCTGGTGATTGTCAAATTTCAGCTATTCTTTTCCGAATGAAAAAGGGCGACAGAAAATTGATATAACGGCATTAATTGTAGCTTTTGTTGTAAATTTGTCGTGGAAAGAAAAAATTTGTAGCTCTCGTTTTTAAGAAAAAATGGTATGTAGTGCTAACTTGACACCATACACCTAGTCGATAGAATTGAGATATTGAAAATGTTATAACGGCATTAATTGTAGCTTTTTTGTTGTGGAAAAAAAATTTGTAGCTGGTGTCGATAGTATCGATAGTTTTCCAGCTCTACAAAACAAAGTCCCGATTACGTCTGCATGAAGTGAAGTTCTGATCGAAATCCCGCAAAAGAGTTAACTACAAGATGGTTATTTTTATCAATTGATAACTTTTCACTGCAGGCTCCATACAAATGTGTTTACAATAAGATTTTGATTGCAGTGGAAGTGACTTAAATAATAAAAAAATACTTCGCATGAAATTTGAGACAATCTGGTGGAGGTTTACCGAGCAGCAGAATGATTTGAAAGAACCTTCGACAATTGGTGGAAAAGCAGTGGCGATATTTATTGACGCTTTACTTTACAGGCTAATGTTATGTACTCGGTTGGCTTGATGGCTGCTTAGTTGCGCGATGACGGACGACAAGGTCGTACATTGGCCCACAACAATCACTTGACATACTGCATACATATGTATGTATGTATATCAGCTCACACAAAATGAAAACTATTCGCGACCACACAAAAAAAAAAAACTGAAAAACCACATCGAACCACAATCAACAACGCAATGCAAGTACATACGAGAACATATCAATATAGCTAGTTCATATACTTACGCGTGTTCTCGCTTTGCATGTGGAACGGCAATGATAAATACATAAATTGAAGTCCATATTCTAACGAAAGTTGCGTTGGGGTTGCAATTTTGTTATTATAATTAAAAGGGTAACTATTAGATAATTAAAAATAAATAGAATATTGCTCTGTAATAATCAATTTAGGCTTGGTTTGACGGCATACCTAGATGATGTATGATTTTTATGAATTAAAGAAGCGACTTTAAAATAACTCTTGCAAAGGCCTTCTGAAATACATCCTATAAAAGCCCTTCTGGAAGGTCTTCTATCGATAGCGAAAGAAGAAGCCCTTTAATTTGGGCCAATCCAGGCAAAAAAGAAAGTAGAAAACAATGGGTAGTTTTTTTTTTAAAATAAAATTTAAGGCTAGTTCGGAACGATAGGAGGCAGATTTATGTTTATCTATCTTCTATCTATCCATATATATAAATGTGAATGTCTGTTTGTTTATTACCTTATAACTTTTGAACCACGACATGGAATCGCACGAAACTTTGCAGACTTATTTGTTTTTACCCCGGGAAGGTTATAGGTATGGTTTTATTTGCAAATATATCGTAAATTCTGCAAGGGGCCGTGGCACCTCCAATAGGACTGCAAATGTTTAATCAGCTACAACTTCGGAATCATAAGTCAAAAGAACTTGAAATTTGATACGAAGACATGTCTATGGGAGACGCTTATAGTAAGGTG
>NW_023458557.1:67854597-67857913 GCF_013731165.1 Rhagoletis pomonella
AGGCTAATATTATTAACCATTTAAAAGTTATGAACAAAAAACTCTTGTTAAATTTCGTTGTTTTCTATGGGCAATTACACCGACAAAGATTCACTAAATCACCTGTTCTCACTTTTTAAAAACTATTAGAATATATAATTTAACTTATTTATTAAACAAACACATAGTTTTATCAACCTAAGATAGATTATTTTGTTATTAAAAAGAAGTTGACAATCTTTGCGAACTGAAACGCGAGATTCCAAAATAGCTATAGTGCTGCCACTATATTAGTATTTCGTAATAATTCACTTTTCCTTATAAGGTGTGTGCACTGTTCAATGCTTTTCGGTATCTTCTTTCGTTTAATATATATATAAATAATGAAAATTTTTAATAAAAAATCGCGCGATTTTTTGTTAAAAATTTTCGGCTGCGGCGCTTTTTTCATAAAAATCAATACTTCGATAAATAATGAAAATTTTTAATAAAAAATTGAGCGATTTTTTATTAAAAGGTTTTCACCTGCGGCGCTTTTTTTATAAAAATCAATACTTTGATAAATAATGAAGATTTTTAATAAAAAATCGCGCGATTTTTTATTACAAATTTTCGCCTGTGGCGCTTTTTCCATAAAAATCAATACTTCGATAAATAATGAAAAGTTTTAATAAAAAATCGCACTTTTGGCACTCCATGACGCTTACTTTTAATTACAGCTAAAATAACTGTAAACCATAAAAGTAGCGCTGCCATGGTATAGCGAAATTTGCTATTATATTTTGGTTAGAATATCTTATTTAGGTGAAAGTAAAAAAAGAAGAAGTGTATAGTGTAAACTGAGTATAATAGCGCAAATGAAATGTGAAATAAAGTGGCAATACCAGCGACTTGAGGTTATAATAATCTTGGCAGGCGCAAAGTTTGTTTACTCTGTTTTATTAACGAAATATATAAATAAAAGTGAATAAATGATTTGGTTTGCATAAAATAATAACCGGAGACGTTTTAATAGTGTTTTAAAAGTGTAAACTGGTATTTAGTGCATTTTTGACGTGGTAATTGCTCATAGAAAACAACGAAATTTAACAAAAGTTTTTTGTTTATAACTTTTAAATGGTTAATAATATTAACCCTCCAGATTGTTAATAGGGGGGCCGAAACGCGTCGTTTGGTACCCCTCCCGACTTTTCCGGATCTTTTTTAGGGGTTGTTACCCTACACTAGAGAATTACCGTTTAATATCATACAAAACCCTTGAAAAAAAAAATTATTATTTTTTAACATTAAAATCTAAAGATTATTAAAAAAATAAAACTAATATAAAAAAATACTAAATATAAAAAAAATCCTCTACGCCCGAGGAGTACTCGAACCCGGACCCTCTCGACGGGCAGCCTAATGCTTTGACCACTCGGCCATTGCGCCTCTTCTGGCGGCGAGGCAAAAGGCATACGTAAACGCTATCAGTTTACTGTCTGTGTTTGTTTTCACCACATATAAATTCGCCTTGCACACACTGTTACAGATTTTGACAGTTTATGCCGCCAAAGCAAAAACAAAACACATGTAAATTTTTGTTTTTGTACTCCTGCTATCACCTTATATTAATTCGCCTTGATATAACTGTTTGTGTGTATCGAAATAGATACAGTTGATTTTTAGTTTCTGTGAAAGGAAAACGTGTGTAGCAATGAGTTATAAGTCGTGAGAAACTTGAAGAATTTTATGTTTGAATTAATAAAAATGAAATAAATTTACATTTTACAAAATACTACAATCTACTTTAATCACGGTGTGTTTAAGCAATTTCTAAATTTTTAGTTCGTTTGCTTTGTGAACCAGTTAAAGGGTACGGTAATATTTCATTGTGAAATTTAGTTTGTGTATGTACGTATGTATGTAAGTGTGGATTGCAGAAACACCGACTAGCAAATCCTTTTTTTTTATCGACAATGCCGCTTTAGGTATGTAACAAGGCGAACACATAAGGTGGTATCGATTGAACAAATACAACAATTACTTGTATTTTGTTTTTGCTTTTAGCGGGCCATTGCCAAATTTCAGCTATTCTTTCCCGAATGAAAAAGGGCGACGGAAAATGCAAACACTCACGTTTTCACTAACGAAATTCAAAATTTTGACAATCAAACGCTACTCGCATCTGATGAAACAACACCACCTTATATAAGTTCGCCTTGGTATGTAATTTACATCAGGCGATTTTACAGGCAATTTTAGTTGAATGGTGTAAATCGCCTTTCAAGTAATCGCCTGTGAAAGTTGAATCATGTACATTTGCTATTAGCCCGAGGATCAACGCGCGGTTGTTAATAGCGTTCACTGCATTTGCTTATGTAAATACATATCGTGTAAGAGCGCTATAAGCAATTTTTATTTGAGCACATTGTTTAGGTGTGGGAAATTTAATGTGTAGAAATTACAAGTAATTTTTACCCTGGCATTCAGTAAGCGGTCTCTAGTCACTAATAGTGACTTTTGTTGGTGAACTTGAATTTTGAGACTATTTGGTATTCAGTACGCTGTATGACGTCTCTAGTCTCAAAAAAAGTCACTAATTTGTCAGCTGGCTAAGAGCAGGTCTCAAAAATTAAAATATGGATAAAAAGTTAATTGATTTCCATTTTATTACAAAAAAAATGCGAATATGAAGCAAGGAAATTTGTTCAATAAGAATTTCGTTAGGAAATAAACCAAAATGCTTTAATAGGTAATTCTCTAGTGTAGGGTAACAACCCCTAAAAAAGGTCCGGAAAAGTCGGGAGGGGTACCAAACGACGCGTTTCGGTCCCCCTATTAACAATCCGGGGGGGAAGGCTAATATTATTAACCATTTAAAAGTTATGAACAAAAAACTCTTGTTAAATTTCGTTGTTTTCTATGGGCAATTACACCGACAAAGATTCACTAAATCACCTGTTCTCACTTTTTAAAAACTATTAGAATATATAATTTAACTTATTTATTAAACAAACACATAGTTTTATCAACCTAAGATAGATTATTTTGTTATTAAAAAGAAGTTGACAATCTTTGCGAACTGAAACGCGAGATTCCAAAATAGCTATAGTGCTGCCACTATATTAGTATTTCGTAATAATTCACTTTTCCTTATAAGGTGTGTGCACTGTTCAATGCTTTTCGGTATCTTCTTTCGTTTAATATATATATAAATAATGAAAATTTTTAATAAAAAATCGCGCGATTTTTTGTTAAAAATTTTCGGCTGCGGCGCTTTTTTCATAAAAATCAATACTTCGATAAATAATGAAAATTTTTAATAAAAAATTGAGCGATTTTTTATTAAAAGGTTTTC
>NW_023458557.1:67858013-67876622 GCF_013731165.1 Rhagoletis pomonella
ACCTTCCCCTAAAGTTTGGCACGTTACTTCTGGGACACCCTGTATATATATTAATAATTAATTATAATATATTAATTTTAAAAAATGCTTAATTTGGACTTTGACCTTTAATAATTGTTGTAGTTGTTGTTTCCCAAAAAAAAATATATATGTATATCGTTATGTTCACCTCGATCGTATTTTTTTTAATTCGAGAATTGTAGGTATTGTGCATTTGTTCCGTTTTTTGTTCAACGATTGTACAGAAAATTATAGCTGACCTTTATATGTACGTCTGCACACTCGAATGAGAGCTGGAAAACTATCGATGGCACTATCGATAGTATCGAGGGTTTTTGACTAACGAAAACATCGATGGTTTTGTAAGCATTATCGATAGTTTTCACTCAGGCATATATTATTCAGTAACATACATATTTCAGAACACAGATGCTACTTGAAACTAAAAATCGTTGATAAATTTTTTCCCATACACAAAAAAAGATCGTCATGTTTTAGCCATTCTGATCTCATTATCAATAAAAGTTGTATGCTTAATTTTTGGACTGTAACATCAGGTTTTTGAACCGAATTTCTAAAATAACCAAATTCTGATATAGGGCGTTTTCGAACTGGCTGCCGAAATATGTAGGTCGATCTTCCGCTCAGCCGTCGAACCACGACCATCGATAGTTTTCCAGCTCTAACTCGAATTGTCGCCATTTTAAGAACCTCTTTTTCATTCTCCGCTATATAACGGAATTTTACAAGTGTTATTTTCTTTCGTTAACATTCTTCTTTACGTTATATCAAAGTTGCCATCATTGAGCAGAATGTTCGTATTAAGTATAACTTAAGGCTTAAGGCTCAGTTATGCATACTTTGCACTGCATTGCATAGCATGTCATTTTACGTAGAAATCAAAAATCAACAGACTTTTAGATATGTAATGCTGTGCGTTGGTTAACCGCCTACACGCAAAGTTCATTTAACAGATTCCTTATGTGACAATTCTCATGCAATGCCAAGTATGCATAACTGAGCTTTTAGGCATATGGTGTTAACATACGTGCAAGCTAGTCAAATAATAGTATGCGACTAACATTCAATCCTGCGTTGAGTTGAATGCAAAGTTGAACAATGCAAACACGGCTTAAACGTCGCTCAACGTCGTTGAGCTGAAATAACATTGTCTTAGCAACACACAGTTTAGTTCCGCTTAGCTCAGCTTCCAAAGAAAATTTTTTTCGTTACCTGAACTCGAACGTTATGTGCTCAGCTTAAACAGCTGATCAAAAAGACTTACTTCGCTTTCCCGAAAAAGCCCAGAAATCATTCCCGTACTCAAAAACTGATCCGCAAACCGATCTCGGAAATATATATCAAATTGCTGCACTAGCAATCTGCAATTCACCTTTCGGAAATAAAAAACCCCTTTCGAAACACTTTACATGCAAGGTGTAATTGCTCATGTAACTGCTTTCTGCAATTTCCCAATTTGACAGCCTTTTCGAAATATATTGCATTGCCACATCTGACAAGCTCTTATTGCAACTGTGGTACAGTTAAGCTAGTGCCCAAACGATCGGGCTATTGACTCCAAAGGAGTGACCCAATCCAAAAAAAATTAAAACTCCACACTTGTAATCAAGGGTCTTTACGTTACTTTAACAACTACTTTTGTTATCTTCGGCCACTAATTTATTTAGAAATTTAGATTATTCATATATGTAATACTTCTATATTGCCAATAAGCTAACGTCCCAATATGTAAGCATTCCGAAATCAAAGCGAGACAGTCTAGTACGGTTTTTGTGTATGCATTGTGTGCTTGAGTGCCGTTTTTTTGAATGTGTTGTGTACATGTTTACTTATAAACGAATGTGTTCCTTTTCTTTTGTACGTTTTTATTGACATATCTGTACTGCAGTGTTTTCGGACGGTACTAGCTCTTACTGCCAATATAGGACTATTACATACAGTATCGGTCATATCTATAGCACGCCATTTCCAAGTGATATTGTGTGCCCCTTATGTTTATTTATTTATTTTTGAGAATTTTCAATTAAAATACAGTTCTTTCTCTAACCAACCCCATATAAACCCAAGTTTAACAATTTGTAGAAAACTTCAAAAAAGTGCAACAAATTTTCACCTAAATTTCAAACTTTTTTCTCAGAAGTGTTTGAATTTTTCTGAATACACAGTTTTATAGCCCAATCAATTTTAGTCTGATAATGTGCAATGTACAACATATAAAATGGCCGAAAATTGTTAACATCGGACAATAATCACGTCCACATCCCATATAACGGTAATTGAGAGAAATACGAAATACTCGATAAATCAGTTAATATTAAAGCTAATATTCAAAATTGATGCTTGCAACAATTTGCCAAAAAATACGTTTATGACAAAATTTTGGAAAATGGGCGTGGCACAGCCCACTTATGTCCACATATATGTATCTCGGTAACCGTTCTACCAGTTTGTACCAAACTCGGTGTGGTTATTGTGCTTGCCACATAGAAGCAAAACGTTATTGAAATCGGAATAAAATTACGGCCGCTTTTCATATAACGGTAAATTTCAGAAATGCTTGAAACTTCAATATTTCGGTATTTAAGGACCCTAATTTACTCAAAATTTATACTAAAAACAGTCCCCTAACAAGAAGTAACATTGTTTGGAATTTTGGAAAATTGGCGTGATATCGTCCACATATGATTATATGTTTATCTCATTATGTCTAACTGAACGTTCTATCGAAGATGTTTAAAATAGGGGTAAAAGCACCCCGGCTTACAATGTCGTGGTAGCTTTCGGAAAGGTGGAAAACATATATTTAATACTATGTCTCCATTGAGAGATTTATCCATTAAGATTTAATAAATCCAGTTGCTAAATCACAACCGTCTCCATTACCATTACGAGATATGTTTGACGTTCACATTTTTAAATATTTGACGTTTGCTTATGTATGATTTTACAAACACAGTTGCGGACATTGATATACAGACAGGTAAAAGGAAGGTACCAAGCGGAATTTCATTATATGAATTCTGAATATTATTGGCTTCTTATTCGTGATAAATATGTATGTATAATATATAGTTTGGAAAGTGTAAAGAATGGTACCATATTCCGAATCATTTTCCCGAATTTAAGAAAAATTATCAAAACGGTAAAAAACATTTGCGGAAAGAAAAATGTTTGTAGAACTCTCTTATTCATAGGAGGGAACCGAAAATCCAATCGTGGGCCTTTGGCATATCATGAATACGAGATGAGGATGTTCGGTGCAATGTTATCGAAGCAGAACCATTACCGAAATTTATAAATTTTTTGTCGCAGCGCGTAAATGACTTACAGAAAGCGGAGAAGACTCTGCATGATATTACTATAAAACATTTCTTCTAAATTTTTAGTTTTTAAAATAATATTTTCTTAATTTATTACAACCAAAGTTATGTAAATATGTATTACTAATTTTCGTCCCAAACTAATAAAAAAAATATAAAAATCCCTAAAAATACGAAAATTCATGTTTTTATGATAGGCTAGATTTCAATGTCCTCAACTGTATATTGAAAACACAAATGTCATTTGACTTATGGCATGTGAATTTGTGGTTGCCACATCCAACAAATTGTACTTATTGATCAATATTATTGAAGATTTGACGAAGATTTAACTTAAATCTACTGCCTTTCGAGATTTAGTTTTATATGATAAATCTCAAAATATTTAACGTCAAATCTCGTCTAAATCTCCATTAAATCTCACAATGGAGACATAGTATAAGATAATATAATAGAGCAGCTGATTTGAAGCGCGTGTCTATCACTTTCGCACCAAAAATAACCAACGGCCTAAAAACAGCATTCCAAAGGAACAACATGCAAACAGTGCACTCCAACCCCTTCAAATTGAAAAATCATTTCAAAAGCCTAAAAGACAGAACAGACCCACTAGACAAAGCAGGCGTCTAGAAAATATCGTGTGGTTTCTGCGAAAAAAGGTAGGGCCTGTTCGAAGCACGTAATAAAAGCGGCAATACAGCCGTACTGATGAAAAATGGCAGCATTGTTGCAACTGCCCAACTGAAAATACATTGCTAGAAATTCACACAGAACGTGATTCTTTAATTGTGATTGCTACTCGAACAAGCCCGTACTATGGACAAACCAAACGCAATGGTTACGTTCAGAAGGCGCAGCAATTGAGCGCAACCGCACAGTGGTTCAGATCGCAAATCTAGCTGGACGAAACTATTTAAACAAATACTCGTGGATGGATCTTTACACCACTTCTTACCAAGGAGATTTTGGGGTCGCAGATTACGAATCTGAAGTCACTTATCAAAAATTCAAAATGGCGGATCCAATATGGCGGACGAAAATAAAAAAAACTCCGTCGATTTCTATGAAACTGGGTATCTGGGGGTTTTCTGGGTCGCTGATTACATATCTAAAGTCATTTACCAAAAATTCAAAATGGCGGATCCAATATGGCGGACGAAAATTTAAAAAAATCGGTAGATTTCTATGTAACTGGGTATCTGGGGGTTTTCTGGGTTGTTGATTACGAATCTAAAGTCAATTACTTAATTTACTTTATTTACTTCGGAACGAGCATTTTAATCAGATATTTCTTTCAATTTACTAATCACATAACCACGGACACCTTGTTGTCTTTTAGAAGTTTCAGCAACACTTCTCCAAATGTCAAAAAACTCACTTCTTAAGATTTTATTTACCATAACTAAAATTTAAGATCACAGCAAGAAACACAAATAAATTTCAGAAAAAAATTTATAACAGCGCTTAAAGATTTGCATGCCTGTTGTATAATTTTTTAATTTCAGAAAGCAGAAAATTCGCGAGTTACTTTTTTTTTAACTCTTACATAACCAAAGTTTTTATAACTCCAAGTATTTTTCTGTTTTAACACACAACCCCTCCCCCCCTCTTCCCGGTGGATCCGCCACTGATCTTATATTTATATTCAGATACATTCCTGTTAATAATTACTTTTGAATTTTAAGATTTGACATACCGTCACTAAAATGTAAATATCTAAGCCAATTGGTTAGACTTGGTTATCGAACTTACCCTCTGCATTTTCGAAGGTGTAAAGAATAATATGCAAGTGGTTTTATAACGGCCTTCGGCGACCTTTACTTTTCCTACTCTTTAGTTTATTTTTTTAATTAATCAAAACGATGATTTTTCATAATAAATTTGCTTATACCAATGTGGACATAAATTGCGTTTGACCTCTGAATCTATAGCGGAATAAGTGTAATTTTTTGTTTATAAAGTCAATTTGCAATTATGCAAATTTTTGTGATTGCAATTAGCAATCTTTTAAGTTAAATTTCAGCTTTTAAAATAGAGTTCTCAAATAGGCGGCGTTGACTTACCTTTTTTTGTTTGTTTTCATATGTTAATGCTTTAATAAATGCAATTTCTATTTGAATGTATTGTCAGGAATGTATTCCAAGTACCATTAAGTATTTTAAAAACAAAAAAAATTTTGACTTTCGTCCAGCTAGATCTACTATCCGAACCACTGTGAACCGTTGCTAAAAAAATCAGTGATCGTTATGCGTCTTCTGAACGGCTTGATACATTAGCTGTCAAATTCAACTCTCAGAGGTACACACCAACATGTCGTCTCAAATGATCAGAAAAATATTACGATCATCTAACACGCAACTGTTCAGTTGATCAGAAGTACACAACAACGCGTTCAGAAGGTGCAATCGCAACAGTTACTGAGCTGTTGAGCCTTCTGAACGTGCCCAATATCAAAGCGTCGAAAGTACTCAGTACTCACAAAAGAACTCGAAAGTACTCAGAACCTAAAAGATCTCAAAAAGTACTAAGTACTCACAAGAGAACTCGAAAGTACTCAGAACTTAAAAGAAATGAAAAGTACTCAGTACTCAAAAATTCTCTGTTCCAATCATCACTTAGATATACTACGGATACTTAAAAGTACTGAGTTTTATTTACATTTACCGATATTTAGAAATGATTGTACTCAAATTGAACTTTCAATAGTTTTCAAGTTGCCTTTTGAACATACGAAATTTGTATAGAATTTTACAATTCTTTAAGAGGGGCGAAAAACAGGATCTACATGTATATTTCTTGCTAGTCCGACTTTCTTCAACATACGTTTCAATTTCTTTGCCGTACTAACTGTCGCGTTTCCTATATCGACTCTGGTCGAGATTGCATTCCGAGTACGTTTCAAATCATTTGAATTAACTAAAGTAATTAGGTAAACAAGTATTTGCTTAAATTTTTCATTTTAAAATCGCTCAAGTTTTTAAATTTTTAAATTTGACGAACCTGTTTATTCAAATTATCGTCGACAAAAAATGCAACCATGTGCCAGAATCATATGTTTTTCCTAATAGCAAATTCTTGCTGGCAAAATTTTTTCCAGCTTAAATTTGCAACTTCTCTCCAAGAACTACTCTTTCTACTTATCATTTGTTTAAATAAAACAAGTGAAATTTAGTTGAAACAGTTTAGCCATTTTCAGGCGGTTGTTTTTTTGCCAATTTAGCTGGTTGGCCCAAAAAGTTCTGGCTACACTGTGTGGAACTGTCAAACTACTATTTTACTCTCTCACGTGAGAATAAAAGGAGAACAGATGCAGAAGCGTACGGGAACGCAAAAAGCAGTATTGCCTGTAAAAACCTCAATCGGTTTGTTTACGTCATTGGTACAACACTGATTTGGCAAAAGTATCACTAAATAATTATTAAAATCCGTACATATTCAAATATTCGTTTTTTACTTCCATTTTGTAAAAAATATAAGTTTCTTTGCTTTCATCGCGTTCTGTTTTTTGTTTACAAATGCAACCCTGCCCATCGCTTGACATTTTTCATGAACTTACAGGAAAAAACTGCGGACTAAACTTCTGACTAGGAACAGTTGATCAGTTACTCTCTCTAAAAATTTCCCACTTACAGGTTTTATGCCAATAGGAACGACTTCCTGTAAGTTCTGACTAAATCCTGTAAACCGGACTGCTATTGAAACGGACAATAGATAAATCCGTAGTCGGACGTTTCGTCGTGGAGGCTGAATTTTCCGACGGTGGTTCCAAAGATCCCTTCCTTGCCCACCTTGGCATTGAAGTCGCCAAGCACGATTTTGATATCATGACGGGGGCAGCGCTCGTATGTGCACTCCAATCGCTCATAGAAGAGATCCTTGGATGCCTCATCCTTCTCTTCTGTCGGGGCATGGGCGCAGATGAGCGAGATGTTGAAGAATCCCGCTTTGATGCGGATTGTGGCTAGACGGTCGTCCACTGGGGTGAACGACAGTACTCGGCGACGGAGTCTCTCTCCCATCACAAATCCAACTCCGAATTTGCGGTCCTTTACATGGCAGCTGTAGTAGACGTCGCAAGGCCCCAGACATTGCTTGCCTTGCCCCGTCCAACACATTTCTTGGATTACTTCAGCTTAACCCTGGAACACTAACATTCGCCTGTGAGCCGGAACGAATTCGGTTTTCTCGCGATATTTCAGGAACGCTCTTTATGACCAAAGTAAGCGTTCAGGCCAACTCAGTTTAGTGTTGTACGAGGTTGTTAGCAGACGCACATTGTACAGTGGCCTTGCGCGGCTGAGTTCCACGCCCTCTTGACGCCTGACAGGCGAACGTTAGTAGTAAAGGTAATTTTGTTTGCTGTACCTATTTCAGTCTTTAACATGTTTGTTGGCTATTTTCTGTTTTGAACTTAATATTTTTTTTTGCTTTTCGAGAGGGGTACCTATGAAGAACAAGTTCTAAAATGGTTGGAAGAAATATCGTTGAATGGAAGCGATAGTGAGGACAATTTGGTAGAAGATTTCAGTGAATGGGCCTTATGAATAAAAAAAAACTAAGCAGTTGCTTTTTTTGAGATTTCAAACCTTTTGCTTGATTTGTTCAAATTTAAGTAAAAGGTCTGAAATTTTACGAAAAGTCAATTGCTTAGTTTTTATTCATAAGGCTCAATGTGATATAAAAAAGTCGATTTCATTTGTAGGTACAAGTCACAATAGAAATGATAAACAATTATTTCGTTTTAACTGTGAAAGTAGATACGAATACTTTGAGATAATTTATTGAATGTTTGAGTTCGTTCGCTTTAAAATATGTTTTCTTTATTTTTTTAAATTACCCCTCTCAAAAAGATGATAAAATATGTGTTATTTTTCAATACGAATTATTTTTATTAATTTTAAAAATATTATTAAACTAATTTATTTATTTTTTTTTTTTTACTTTAGAAACATATGAAATATGTTTAAGCTAATTTTTTAAATAAATTTAAGGTTTTAAAAAGACAAAATTTTTAATTTTTGTCAAAGTAGCCTCACAGGCGAACGTTAGTATTAAAGGAATAAAAAACAAGTAAGAAAGTCTAAGTTCGGGCGGAGCCGAACATTAAATACCCGGCGCAAGTTTTTAATATATGACTTCCATCCTTCCGAAAGCTACTGCTACATGGTAAGCCGGGTGTATCAATTTTGAGTAAATTAGCGTCCTTAAATTTCGAAATATTGAAGTTTCAAGCATTTCTGAAATTTACCGTTATATGAAAAGCGGCCTCAATTTTAGTCCGATTTCAATAATTTTCAATGTTTTGCTTACATGTGGCAAGCACAATAACCATACCGAGTTTGGTACAAATTGGTACAATGGTTACCGAGATACATATATGTGATCATAAGTGGGCGGTGCCAAGCCCATTTTCCAAAATTTTATCATAAACGTATTTCTGGGTTAAGAATTGTTCCAAGCATAAACTTTGAATAAATTAGCTTTAATATTTACTGATTTATCGAAGATTTTGTATTTCTCTAAATTACCGTTATATGGGATGTGGGCGTGGTTATTGTCCGATTTAAAAAATTTTCGGCCATTTGGTATGGTGTACCAAGGCCAACAACTGTACCAAGTTTGTAAGAAATTGGTGCAGCGGCTACCAATATATACACATGTAACCATAAGTGGGCGTGGCTAAGCCCATTTTCCAAAAATTTATAATATTCTTATTTTTCGTCTAAAAGTTATGGCAAATATCAATTTTGAGTGAATAATCTCCAGTAGTTACTAAAATATCTCAGTTTTCGTATTTCTGAAAATTATCGTTATATGGGATGTAGGCGTGGTTATTGTCCGATTTAAAAAATTTTCGGCCATTTGGTATGGTGTACCAAGGCCAACAACTGTACCAAGTTTGTAAGAAATTGGTGCAGCGGTTACCAATATATACACATGTAACCATAAGTGGGCGTGGCTAAGCCCATTTTCCAAAAATTTATAATATTCTTATCTCTCGTCTGAAAATTATTGTAAGTATCAATTTTGAATGCATTATCTTCAGTAGTTGCTAAAATATCGCATTTTCGTATTTCTTGAAATTACCGTTATATGGGAAGTGGGCGTGGTTACAGTCCGATTTCGCCCATTTTCAATACCAACCTACCTTGGATTAACAGAAGTCTACATATCAAATTTCGTTGAGATGTCTCAATTTTTGCTCGAGTTATCGTGTACACGGAAGGACGGACAGACGGACGGACAGACAGACATGGCTTAATCGATTTCTCTATTAATTCTGAGCATTTATGTATACATTTGTCTATATCTATCTCGATTCGTTTTGGCTGTTACAAACAACCGTTATGTGAACAAAATTAATATACCCTTGTGCACAAGTGCGCTCGGGTATAATAAGGTTAGTATTCTTGGGTTAAGCACGACTATTTTCGGGTGGCAATTCATCTACCGGCCGCTGTGGTGTAGTGGTAAGCAGTGCGCGCTTCCACTCCACAATGCCTGGGTTCAAACCCTGGTCAAAGCAACATCGCAAAAATATAGAAAAAAGGTTTTTTCTTAACAGCGGTCGTCCCTCGGCAGGCAATGGCAAACCTCCGAGTGTATTTCTGCCATGAAAAACAGCTTCTCATAAAAATACAATCGCCGTTCGGAGTCGGCGTAAAACTGTAGGTCCCTCCGCTTTGTGTGACAACATCAAGGCGCACGCCACAAATCGGAGGAGAAGCTCGGCCAAACACTAACATATGTGTAAGCGCCAATCTATTATTATTATTATTATTATTAATTCATCTACGAGAGAAAACATCGAGAACCATCGAGATATTTCAATAATCGAGAGAATCGACTAAAACATCTCAGAATCGCCCATCACTACTTTCGCAATGTGTTTTGAGGTTAGAAGCAAATCTGGACGTGGTGGAGCAAAACCGATTCAGATTCGTGTTCAGCGACCTCAAAAACATATAAAACACCTGGTCTGGTTTTAATAACCTTTCATCGATTTTTTTTCTGGTCCTGCGTAATTTATTAAAATTTTGAAAACGTTCGCCTTGATAAATAGCTTAAACTTTGTACACTTACTGATTTATAAACACATTATACAAATGTAGAACAGTCCGTTTCTATCAATAAATAAGTGTACCAGCAGAAAAATTTATTTTTTTTAGCTCATATCATATACTAAATTGCGTATACACATAGCTCTGGTTTTGTTAGAGACACACATTCAGCTCTGGGGTAACTTTCAAGAGAAAAACAGGAAAACTTATTGGATATTGTTTAGATCGATTAAACACTACAGTAACTCTTATTATGATATATGATATAGTGATTCTACCTATATGCCTATGAAACTATGCATAATCACCAAAATCAAAAGTTCGTGATTGTGCAATAAAAGTTGCGTTCCCTAACTCGCAAGAACTTGCCAGAATTTACAGGAATTTACCAGAAAGCGTTCCCGTACTCGGTTCTCTGGCTTCTTTTGCTTTTTGACAGTTTTACAGGTTTTAACCCAGAAAAAGGCTGCAATTTAGTTCGGAATCCCCGGAGTTCCGCATTAAGGTAGCTATGGAACTATAGGGGGAGTTCTCCTGATTGAAAATATATAGTTTTTAGCTACCGGAGCCTTAAAGTTTTTAAGCTATTTGTGAAATACAAAATCACATTTTCCCGCTTTTTATAATCGAAACTGTATGGTGGAAAGTGTGTTCTAATATCTATTTGATACACAAAAATGATCACGGCTGTATTTTTTGCTGATATATTACATACATATGTTCCATTTAGTTAAACAATATAAGAATATTGTAGTATGTACCACAAAAACGTATATTTTCTATAAAATATCATATCTCAGAAAAAAAAATCTTCGCTATTAGAGATTTGGGTTGATTGTAGTTCAAAGTGTCTCTTTCCCGGTAAAAAAGTTTGAGAGAAAAAAAAAATACACTTTTTGAGAAATTAAATTAAAAAAAAAATATGCACTTTTTGTTTATTGTTAAATAAAAATTTTAAATAATGAAAATCAATAATTAAATCATTCTATCTTGAAGTGACAAGAATTACTGACATTTGAGTAAAAACATTGTTGGAATCTATTAAATTTTGACAAAGTTATGGGCATTTTAAAAAAACATTCTCACTGTCAATTCGAAAAGTTGATTTTTGCCTGAAAAACAAAATCGCGTTTAATTCGGCCGAAAAATTTTTCCGAAGCAAAAGAAAAAATACGTGTCTCATTATTTGGACCAACAAACAATGTATTTGAGTTTGGTCGAAATTAAAAATCATGCTCGTACCTGACCGGTTGTCTGGAAATGGAAAGCATCATATACATATATATTTTTTTTATATGAGAATTGAAGTCGGATTTTTTTTCTAAAAATTACATGTTTTTTTTTAATTATTGGATTTGTTCGAAACCCGGCACTCGAGATTTTTTGGGGTCGCCAATTACGACCCTGAAGTCATTTTTTTTATTCAAAATGGCGGATCCAATATGGTTATCAAATTAAAAAAAAAATGCTAAAATTAAAACGTTGATATTAAACGCATTAAGCATTGACAAGTGTTGAAACTCGTTTCCAAAGCGTTTCTGGGCTTGCTGATTACGAATCTGATGTCAGATTTTCAAAATTCAAAATGTGGATTTTTTTTATGTATGTTACCGCGTAACTTTGGACCACTTTGGACCCTTTCGCATCGGAAAGGTAGTGTCTCAATGCGCTCAAGCAAAAATTGCTTATAGCGCTCTTACACGATATGTATTTACATAAGCAAATGCAGTGAACGCCAGTGTTGCCACTATTGGTCTTTTCCGACCAAATTTGGTCGCTGCTTTTTCATTTGGTAGGTTGGTCGGCAAAGTAAGATTTTGGTCGGATAGTTGAATTAAGTTTTAAAATTCTTAATTATAAAAATATATATTTCAAACGTAGTTTTAATAAATATTTTCCAATTGTACCTTTTTAACATTTGCCAATCCTGCCTTTAAAAATAAGAAACCTATTTGGTTTGGCCACTGATGGAGCCAATGTTATGGCTGGAGACTTGGGCGGGCTGAAAACATTATAGAGTGCTGAAACCGATTTATTTTATATAAAGTGCACATGCCACTCACTTCACCTTTGCTTAAGCTACACTTGTAAAAAATCGCCGAAAAGCATTGAGACACTGTGCCGCAACACATATAGTTTCTTTTCCTACAGTCCAAAGAGGATACATGAACTGAAGGAATTTCAGGACTACTGTTCTGTAAAACCCCACAAAATCTTGGGCATATCTCAAACACCATGGCTTTCACTATGAAGTGTTGTGTTAAGAATAGTTGAGCAATGGGATATTTTGAAACTTTATTTTATTTCCTGCTTTTACGAAGTAAACGGTATGCGATCTGGAGACCTGGCAGAAGGAATGTGTTGCAGAACCAAATGTTATTTTTTATTTCTATCGTATATTTTATTTTAAAGTCGCTTCTTTAATTCATAAAAATCATACATCATCCAGGTATGCCGTCAAACCAAGCCTAAATTAATTATTACAGAGCAATATTCTATTTATTTTTGTTATCTAATAGTTACCCTTTTAATTATAATAATAAAATTGCAACCCCAACGCAACTTTCGTTAGAATATGGACTTCAATTTATGTATTTATGTGTTGGTGTTGGTTGATTTTTCCGACAGGGTGGTAAGATGATTTATTTTGGAACGAATTTCCGTCATCCCTTGTCAAGTTTGGTTTGCAGACAAACCGGTTTCGGCGTTGTGCCATCTTCAGTGTCATTTTTCGTTCTGTCTGGTTCGAGATTTGTCCCTAATTTATGTTCATTTATCTTAGGTAATGTGATTTTCGTCGATGATTAATTACTAGATATGCCATGGTGCCCATTTTTTGAAGCAGGTAATAGGTTCATCTTCGCTGTTTCGATATTAACATGCATTATGTTGTCGCTGTATGGTTTTTGCCTGCAGGTAGGTAAAAGTCAGTGATTTTTGCCCTGGTGGTGGTTTTTGGTGTGTTCGGAGTGTCCATGCCTGTTGTTTTGTTGTCATTTTTCTTTTTTTCGTAAATCAATTTTAAGGGTTCGAATATAACATCCGATGCGGTATTTGTTTGTTCGTTTATTATTTTGCCGTCGAAGGTTTTTAGTTTGTATATTTCCATATTTTCTAGGACGTTTAGTCGTTGGCCTTTATGTTGTACATGCAGTAGTTTCGCTGCCTTTCTTATTTGCGTTGGTGAACATTTGTTGTTAAACATGTGGTTAGCAAAATTTGACTCTGGTATTGCGCTCGGTTTCTGTGTCTTTTTGTTATAGTCTCTTATATGCTCGCGGAATCTTGTTTTTATTTTACGTCCTGTTTGACCTATGTAACTATGCTGGCATTTGCAAGTTAGTTTATAGACTCCTTGTTTATCCAATGGATCTTCTTGATTTGTGGTGTTCCGTAGTATCCGTCCCACGTTGTTATTTGTTCTGAATGATGTGCGAAGGTTGTGTTTCTGGAACAGCTTTGCAAGTTTGTACGTTGACTTTCCAGTATAGGTTAATACCGCCCAATTTTTGTTATTGTTTTCTTCTTTGTTTGGCTTTTTGTTTTTGTGCTCCCTTCGGATTTCTTCTACCAGATCTCTTTTGTATCCGTTATTAGCCGCTATGGCATATATTGCGTTCAGTTCTTTGTAGTATCCTTCTTTTGTTAGTGGTATTCGCTCAATTCTATTGATCATCTGTCTAAAAGCGGCTTTTTTATGCTGATGAGGATGGTTCGATGTATTATGTATTATTGTATCTGTGGCTGTGGGCTTCCTAAAAATTTCATATTGCAGACTGCTGGTGCTTTTATTTATTTTTATCGTCAGATCTAAGTAATTTAGCTTTCCTTGCATTTCTTCTTCCATTGTGAATTTTATATTGTTATTATTATGTATTTATCGTTGCCGTTCCACATGCAAAGCGAGAACACGCGTAAGTATATGAACTAGCTATATTGATATGTACTCGTATGTACTTGCATTCCGTTGTTGATTGTGGTTCGATGTGGTTTTTCAGTTTTTTTTTTTTGTGGTCGCGAAAAATTTTCATTTTGTGTGAGCTGATATAAGGTTTGCGCACGATGAAATTAGTGCACACATTACGGCTAGTAAAATCTTTTAACTTTGAAATTAAATTTTTTTTACCACAAGATGGCTTTGCTAAATATATACAAATGCTCTTGTCCAATTTCAAAAGAATTCGATACGTTTTGTGTTCAAGATGGGCAATGAAAAGGAAGTACGCGAAAAAATTATTAGATTTTATAACGAAAATCCAAATTGGACTTTCAAAGCAATCGCTAGAAAAGCAAAGGTTTCCCGGAATACCGTATCGCTTGTTGTTAAAACTTACAACGAACGTCTGACTGTAAATAGGAAGCAAGGAAGTGGCAAAAAAAAAGGGTTTTAAAAACCCTGTTGTCGCCAAGAAGATAATAGCGCTTTTTAGGAAAAATCCTAACATATCGGGTAGAAAAGTTGCTGAAAAACTACAATGCTCCGAGGCTTTTGTCAGAAAAGTTAAAAAGGAGGAAGGGCTTAAGTCATACAAAGTTCAGAAAGTTCCTGACAGAAATTCAAAAAAGAACAGCACGGCAAGAGATCGAGCCAAACGACTTCACCTTGAGCTCTTTAAGAATTTTGACTGCTGCATCATGGATGATGAAACATATGTACTTGGGGACTTTTCTCAGCTACCAAGTGTGGATTTTTATGTTGCAGATCGTAGAGGAAATGTCCAAGAGGAGTTCAAAACGCAAAAAAAGACAAAGTTTCCTAAAAAATTTTTGGTTTGGCAAGCAATTTGTAGCTGTGGTAAAAGAAGTAGCTCTTTTGTTACAACTGGAACGACTAATACTGAATTATATATCCAAGAGTGTTTGCAAAAACGGCTTTTGCCATTCATAAGACGGCATGAGGTCTCTACTTTTTTTTGGCCTGACTTGGCTTCGTGCCATTACAGCAAATCGGCAGTTGAGTGGTATGAGACGAACAACATATTATTTGTACCCAGATACGCAAATCCACCTAACTGCCCGGAGCTCAGACCCATCGAAAGATATTGGGCTCTGGTAAAAAGGGTTATGAAGGGCACAAAACAAGTTGCTGATACCACCAAACATTTTTCCAAAAAATGGTTATCATCAAGCAAAAAAGTTACTGAAGACACAGTTAGACGACTAATGGGAGGTATATTAGAAAAAATTAAATTGTTTATAAAAACCCATTAATCTGTAAAATGTGTTTAATAAATATAAACATGAATTGAATGTATGTTAAAATACCGCTTCTTTATTTTTAATAAATCAACTAATTCAAAAGATATTTGAATTATTTCGTGCACTAATTTCATCGTGCGCAAACCTTACATACATACATACAGTGACGGGCAAAACTGTAACATGGTATAACACTTCTTACTTCAGCCATCGCTAAATTCCCAAGTTCTAACGACTTTCATACTTTTGTTGTATATTCTTATTGGTACATCCCTACTCCCTCTCTCGTAATGATTTGAAGTCAATACAACAACAATAAAAAAACCAGCAGACAAAAATGTAAATTAAGGCAGATGTTACAGTTTTGCACTCATATATTTTTAAGAACTTTTTAACAATTTTCACGAAAAAAAAGAACTACTAACACAATGTTCAGTACTATTTTGCTTGTTTCAGTTCCTGGATGCGATTTGGCATACCTTACATATACAAATCTTTGTAAAAATTCTGGTGGTATATCTTTAGTTTGCTTTCACAGCTCATGTACTCGATTTTACGGACTTTGAAACTTATTAAGCTGTGCTTTTAGTTGATTTCACAAATTCTCGATGAGATTCATATCCGCGGATTGTGGAGGTCATTTCAAATTAGCAAATTTTTGCTTTTGTATCCAGACTTTGCGAACATATGCAGTGTGTTTTGAGTGATTTTTCAGCAGAAACACTCATTTTTTCGACTACATCTTGCAAATTTTGTTGAAATATGAACAGATACTGTTCCTTACGCATAATACGTACTAACGGACAAACAAAATTTTTTAAATACAACCCCAAACTATTATTGACCGACCACTATGATTCACAGTTTGCCTTACATGATGCGCATGGGCTTAATTTGGGTCTTTGATCCAATACCATGCCCGGCCAACTGAGTGAAAGCGATTAATTTAGTCTTGTCAGACGAAATAACCTTCAATTGAAACTTAAAAATATGTTTTTTATTGCATTCTGAGCGGCCTAACATATCCCAATAGGCAAGGGTTCGGTTTTCGTGCGATGCAGCGAAATGCTGCCGCACTCGCACATGTATTTTGATCAAATTTGCTCTTTTCTTCTTTATGATGCCTTTGCGCTCAATTTGACAATTCTTCGCCTCACTATCTATTGATTTGCGTTAAAGTTTAATACCTTAAGCGCTTCTGTAATAGTGGCTGCATCGCTACTTGCTGCCAAGTTCACAAGATATCGTACCGTAATATTTTTTGACAGATTTCCTTTGTCCTTGGGAACACTTTAGGCTATATTTTTTCTCAGTCTTAACATTTTCAAGTAGCAAATTCTAAAATTTTTTGCCAATTTTCGTGCGATCCCGCCTTGCCGCAGTAAATCTATTATTTACATTTATGGTTCTTGATTAACTATGTTATTTACTGGTGATCACTTCTTCTATAAATTACAATATAGAAGTGATCTGACTTCCAACTAAGTAAGAGATAACTGTCAAATGCAAAACTGATAGTGAATGCAAAACTGTAACATCTGCCTTAATTTAAATTTTTGGCTGCTGGTTTTTTTATTGTTGTTGTATTGACTTCAAATCATTATGAGAGAGGGAGTAGGGATGTACCAACAAGAATATGCAACAAAAGTATGAAAGTCGTTAGAACTTGGAAATTTAGCGGTGGCTGAAATAAAAAGTGTTACACCATGTTACAGTTTCGCTCGTCACTGTATGTATGTAGTATGTCAAGTGATTGTTGTGGGCCAATGTACGACCTTGTCGTCCGTCATCGCGTAACTAAGCAGCCATCAAGCCAACCGAGTACATAACATTAGCCTGTAAAGTAAAGCGTCAATAAATATCGCCACTGCTTCTCCACCAATTGTCGAAGGTTCTTTCAAATCATTCTGCTGCTCGGTAAACCTCCACCAGATTGTCTCAAATTTTCTTATCTCTGTGCCCAAGACTGTATCTGCATTTATTTATTTCTTGTTTGTTTTAAAATGTACAAAGTACAAATACGTATGTATGTAAATGTTTTGTATTCGAAACATTTACGGCTCTATTCTGTATCAGTGACTAATTCTTGTCGCAGTTTTTATTACGGAGAAATATATGTATGAAAACGTTTAAATTTGTCAGTAAAAAAAATTTTGTCACCGATACAGAATTGAGCTATTATAGGTCTATTCTGCACGTTACCGAAGAATTTGTAACCGGAAAATTTTATTATCAAAAAAAAATGTTACCAGTTCTTGTCACCGCGATTCTAGGTTCGTTGGTAATGCAGTTAAAATATTCGGCAATTCAGCTATGAAGAATTGTGCAGATTCTGGCATTGCATATTTCACTGGGCAATACTTTGTTACCAGCTTATGAGATGGTAACAAAATTTACCGCTTACAGGAGTACAGAGAATGCGAAAAGGGTTTAAAAGTTGACAGGAACTTTATTTACCGGTTACAAACTTTTTATTACCAGCGCAGAATAGACCTGTTAATCTTAAATAAATGTATGCTCTCAGAATGCTTTATTGTAATTGAAATTTATTTGGTAGGTTGTAAACGATATTGGTCGGATTTGGGAATCAAATTGGTTAGGAAAAAAATTTAGTGGCAACGCTGGTGAACGCTATTAACAACCGCGCGTTGAATCCTCGGCAGCGTTGCCATTTTAGCCGTTTTCCGGCTAGATTTAGCCGGTTTAGATAGCAACTAGCCGGAGAAAATTCGATCTAGCCGGCAGCAGATTTGTTAGCCGGTTTGTAAAAAAAAGTTAGCCGTTTTTAGCCGATTTTACTATTTGCCTAATTTTCAGGTGCAAAAAGTAAACAAGTTGTTCGAAAGCAATAATGCAGACCCAATGAAGATTTTTAATGAACTCAATGTTTTACTTTCGCATCTATGCTCCCTAGTGGTTATTAGCGCGGACACATTTGATCCTATATGCTCCCCGTTGGAACCATACCTTGCTCCATTTCCTCAGTTTTGAAGAGTATTTAAAAACAA
>NW_023458557.1:67876632-67879222 GCF_013731165.1 Rhagoletis pomonella
AAGGAATTACGCCAACGCCTCCCTACAAATATTGCCACACTAAAAAAATTTACTTTTTTCGGTTGGAAATGCATTAAGAGTAATTAAACCAAAAATATTTGTTCAACTACAGCAACAAAAACACAAATATAATGCCGACGAAATAACATCCATAGAGATGCAATGGCAACGGTTAACGTTACATACCTGGAGTAATTTAGACTCTCAACTGTAAAATTTTGGGCCGAAGTTTATCAATTTCGAAATGCCCTAGGAGAAAACCCTTTTGCTGACCTTTGCAACCTAGTTTTTAGTTTTCTTGTTTTGCCTATAAGTAATGCAGAAGTAGAGCGAATATTTAGTTCAATGAATATAATAAAAACTAAGCAAAGAAATCCAATGTGCGTTAAAACGTTAAACGCTATTTTATATATAAGATACCGTTTAAAATGTGAAGAAAAATGCTGCCATAATTTTACTGTAGATGACGATCTCTTAAAATTAATGAATTCAGGTGATATATACAATAGTGATTCATTTGATGATAAGGAATATACACTCGATATAAATTAATGGTGTTAACTAGTTTTTCGTTTCTTGCGATTTATTTAAATAAAGCATGTGGATTTTCACTAAAACATTTTAGCCGTTTTTTGCCAGAGTCTATGTGAAATTTCACTAAAACATTTTAGCCGTTTTTAGCCGCTTTTTTTTGCCAATCTAGCAGGTCGGCCCAAAAAGTTCTGGCAACACTGATCCTCGGGCTAATAGCGAATGTACATGATTTCGCAGTTCAAAATGGCTCCTCGACGAGTAAGGTCGTGTTGACCTGTCGAGTTTTTATAAAGCAAATATCAGATTAATATACACACAAAAATGATGTCGTTTCATTAAAAATAACATACACCTTTAAATTAAGCTTCATTAAATGTAAAATAAAATTTTGAATCAAGGGAAGATAATACTACTAAATAAAAATTACATAAGTAATGTAATACACGTGGACATTAAGAAACGAAATTGCGATTAAATGGAATATGTTAAAGCGTACCGTTGAAACGGTACTATCGGATGAACAAATTAACTGTATGAACAACTGAATTAGGAAAAATTTATTAATATAACTGTTGTATGAAGAGAAACAAGAAATACATATTTTAAAGGAATTAATTTCTAAAATTGTTGGAAATTGCAATTTAATACATATGCATTAAACACATATAATACGACGAATAATGATTAAATTATTAAATTGGTAAATAACCTGTCGATACTTGGACCCTGCAATACAAACACAAACTTAACAAATATAATTTGACGTATAATTACCAATTATTAAATTGAAAGTATAACCTGGTTACTTGTGGACCGCTGAGGTTCCAACCAAGAAAACAACACAAATTTTAAAAACGATATAATCAAGATTTAATAACAAAATAAAGACTTGAAATAAGCATAGCAGAAACTTGTGCACGTGGTTCTGGCCCATAGCGGTATTACCATCGTGTATCAGTGGAGCGACGATTGCATACATCTACGGAATAAAACATGCAAAGAGACATATATTTAAATTAGAGGAATAACCTGGCGATGGTGAAAGCCAGCCAACCTACCCAAAATCCAAAAAAAAAAAAATGCGATTTACACCATTCAACTAAAATTGCCTGTAAAATCGCCTGATGTAAATTACATACCTAAAAGGCATCATTGTCGATACAAAAAAGGATTTGCTAGTCGGTTTTTCTGCAATGCGCACTTACATACATACATACATACGTACATACACAAACTAAATTTCACAACGAAATATTACCGTACCCTTTAACTGGTTCACAAAGCAAACGAACTAAAAATTTAAAAATTGTTTAAACACACCGTGATTAAAGTAGATTGTAGTATTTTGTAAAATGTAAGTTTATCTCATTTTTATTAATTCAAATAAAAAATTCCTCAAGTTTCTCAAGACTTATAACTCATCGCTACACACGTTTTCCTTTCACAGAAACTAAAAATCAACTGTATCTATTTCTATACACACAAACAGTTATATATGCATAGCATAAAATCCACAAGTGTGTATAACAATAAATTGAATTCCACAAAACGCTGCTAAAGGCGGCAACACACGTTGAACATGCAGTTCATCGAGAATGATAGAATATTATCATTCATCATTCTATCATTATTAGCACGTTGATGTCACAGGGCAAGCAAAAAAATTGGGTCCCTCGGTGGAATTGTGTGAATGTGGATTTTTTTTTATGTATGTTACCGCGTAACTTTGGACCACTTTGGACCCTTTCGCATCGGAAATGTAGTGTCTCAGAGGTGGTCCCATACTAATCTGGTTTAGATCCGATCATTGGATCATGAAATATATATATATACATATGAATTTTCTATTTTTATATGAGAATTAAAGTCGGTTTTGTTTTTTGCTTAGCCCTGGGATTCAGTAATTCAGTCTCATCTCAAGTCACTAAATTTGAGATTAGCAATTATTTTTTGTGACTTGAGATGATTTGGCTATTCAGTAGGAGAGAGTCACAAAAAGGTCACCAAAAATGTGGTGAAAACAAACACAGACAGTAAACTGATAGCGTTTACGTAT
>NW_023458557.1:67884222-67910915 GCF_013731165.1 Rhagoletis pomonella
AGTGTGTGTAGAAATTCAAACAAAATTTTTTAATTTGATATCAGAAGCCGTGCGGCGAAACACATACACAAAATCAGCTGAGCTAGTAACACCACCTTTTATAAATTCGCCTTGAGTTATATATGCATAGCATAAAATCCACAAGTGTGTATAACAATAAATTGAATTCCACAAAACGCAGCTAAAGGCGGCAACACACGTTGAACATGAAGTTCATCGTGAATGATAGAATATTATCATTCATCATTCTATCATTATTGGCCCATTAGCACGTTGAATGTCACAGGGCCAGCAAAAAAATTAGGTCCCTCTGGCCACGAATTATTTTTTAAATTATACAATAGAATATTAGCTGTGTTTTTTTTTTACACACATATACATCTACGCTTAACGTGTAAACAAACAATAATCGACAATTTCAATTCGTAATAAAACATCGGTCGATTTATGAAAATGGATGGTAATTCTCTAGTATAGGGTACAACTGTTAAAAAAGGTCCGGATATTTCGGGAGGTGTTTCTGCCCCGGTATCAACAATCCAGGGGCTGAAAGTTAGTATATTTAACAATTTAAAAGTTATAAACGAAAAAACCTTTCCTTAAAGTTCGCTCTTTTCTATGAGCAATTTTCATGACAAAAATGCACTAAATCACCTGTTCCCACTTTTTTACCACTAGCAAAACGTTTCGTTAATAAAACAGATTAAACAAACTTTTCGCTTGCCAAAATTTGTATAACCTCAAATCGCTGGTATTGCCACTTTATTTCACATTTCATTAGCGCTATTACCCTCTGTTTACACTATGCACTTCTTGTTATTTCTTTGCTTTTACCTAAATAAAACATATACTTCACAGATATTTATATATATTTAACCGATTTTTAAGTAAACCGCATATATATATAAATTCAAGTCGATTAAATATATCTATATTTCAAGCAGATATTTATGTATATTTAGCGATTTTTAAGTAAAGAGCATATATATAAATTTGACGGTTTACATAAAAATCGGTTAAATATATATATTTCACGTAGACATATATATATTTAACCGGTTAAATAAAGTTGATATATATAAAGTAGTTGGTAACAATAAAGATAAGCAATAAACTCTGCACGCCTTCTAAGGAAAACTGTATTATTACGAAATATTAACACAGTGGCAGCACTGTAGCTATTTTGCAATCTCGCGTTTCAGTTCGGAAACATTGGACACGTTTCTAAGACGTAGCTGTTGCTAAACTGTTGAGTGTTTGTTTCAGAAACGCACAGTTGAGTAGTTCCGCTCAGCTCAACGGTTGGCAACTTTACGCCATTTTTTCCATCATAAAATTATTTCGCTACATGAAGTCAACAATTTATATAAATGTTTCCCTTCCGTCAGTTTTCATAGAAAATTCAAATAAAAAAATTATTTGTCGGTAAATTGCTGGCGAAACTGGCTGTTAATAAAATAAAATTCATGTACAAATACATATATTAAAAATAAAATAAGAAAAACTCCATTATAAATCCTGTGCTATCCATATTTTTGGCTTAATATTTTTTTTTATTTTTGTGCTGTTTTATTTAATTTTGCTTGTTTACAAATGTTTTGGCAGTTAATGTATCATCTCGTTTCTAAGACGTAACTGTTGAACTCAACAGTTGACAGCATTTCAGCAACAGTTGAGGTAAACAGTTGCGTCTTAGAAAGGCGCCCATTATTAACTTTTTTTAGTAACAAAATAAACTCTTATGTTGGAAAAACTATATGTTTGTTTAATAACAAAATAAGACCGATCTCCTTGCCCAGAAACCAGACTATACTTTCCCGAATGTTTTCGGTGCGCTGAATTCAAATCTGGCCTAAGAATTGCTCTATCACATCAGGATTTTGAGATATTCTAACCTATAAGTGCAAAAAATGCCGTTTTTGCCCGTTTTTGAAGTTGTGTATGCAAGCCAGAGTAATTTTTCCAAACAAAAATTGCTGCGGATAGTACACATGGCCGCTATGTTACTTACATAATTTTCAAGATATCGAAAAATTATAGGTTAGAATATCTCAAAATCCAGATTGAATTCAGCGCACCGAAAACCTTCGGGAAAGTATAGTCTGGTTTCTGGGAAAAAATTTTTCGACCTGTGTAAATAAGTTAAATTATATATTTTAATAGTGTTTAAAAAATGGAAACTGGTGATTTAGTGCCCTTTTTACCGTGTAATTGCTGTTTATAACTTTTAAATGGTTAATAATATTTTGTGTTTTTTTCAAAGCCTGGATCGGTTTTGGAAGATTTTCCCAAATTTTCCCCTGCATTTTACTGGAAATGGGTAAACAAACACAACTATTGTTACAGTTCGAACTGTCAAGAAAAGCGAGGATAGTCGTATGTATGCCTGGATTATACCTTGGTAATAATACACGGGGCGAATCGTAACAAATTGAGGCGAATTCGTAAGGATCTATTGATTTTAGATGCTTCCGGTTTACGTTGCGTTCAAGTGCATTATAATCGTTTGAATTCATTGCCCCTACAATAGATAATTAAGTGACAGTTCACTCCGTTCCGTTACTTCCGTTATAATCCAGGCATTAGTTGCGTTCATTATCTCCCAGAAATAGTCAGAAAAAGTCCGAAGTAGTCAGATTTAGTCCAAAAAGCGATCCTTAACTCGAAAATGACAGCAAAAATGAGAGAGCAACACACAGTGAGAGTGACTCTCTTCAGTCCGAAGTAGTCAGATTTAGTCCCAAGAATTTTTTCTGGTAAAATCCTGAAAAGTGTCAAACTCAACTGAATTTAAATGAACGGAAATTAAAGAATACGCAAAAAGTGAAAATAATCTATTAAGTAAAAAAAAGTGAATTGAAATGGGAAGGAGGCAAAAAATAATTGATATGGTAAGTGTTTATTGTGCTTGTGCCTGTGTGAATGTGTTTTGCACATACATTTCCATTCTTATTTGACGTTAGTTTTGTTGTTGCCATTCTTTGGACAAAAAATTTGGTTTTTTGCGTTCCTTTACTTTTCCTGTTATTCTCTTTTAGTGAGCGCATTTTGCTTACGCTCCGGCATTTTGACACTTTTCAGATTTTAGTGCAAAAAGATAAGGAATGAACCTATTGGCCCGTAGTCATAGTCAAAATAAAGTCGACTTTAAAGTTAGTTGCAGCTTTTTGACATAATTTTCAATGGGATATCTGTCAAAAAAGCTGCAACTAACTTTAAAGTCGACTTTATTTTGACTATGACTACGGGCCATTATAATGGAAGTAACGGAACGGAGTGAACTGTCACTTAGGGCCGGTTGTTCAATGTCTGATTAGCACTAATCGGAGGTAGTAGCTCCAGTTAGATTCAACGACTGCTTTATCGATCACATGTTATATGCATGCTGTCGAAATCGTCGATAATGATGTTTAACCAGCAAGTAGTGATAACCAGACATTGAACAACCGGCCCTTAATAATCTAATGTATGGGTAGTGCTGTTCCGATACGAGTACATATGAGTAAATACTCGAGTACCTCTACCAAGTACCGAGTATTTTTAGTACTTCGATACATGTGACCGAGTACTTGGTGGGTGTCGAATACGTTGTGCCAGTATTTACTCGGGCGAAGAAAGTATGCAACTCTAGTCAAATTAGTAAAGTTGCCACAAGTTGGATATATGAAGTTTGCCACGTATCCCATGTGCTGAAGCCAAGGCGCATCAATACAAGGTGGTGTTGATTGATCAGCTGAGTGGATATTTTTGTCTCTACACTAGTACAGGAGAATGTCATCCAAGACGAAGCGGCGCAACTTAGGATGTCAACAAAAGAAAATGATGGAAATTATCTCCTATTCCTATAGTACTATGAATATATTCCCTTTCGTTTTGACATCCTCCTGTACCAAAAAGCAATAACAAAATACACGGGACTTTTACTTAAATGCAATCACCACAACCTTGTATGGATGCGCCTTGTGCTGAAGCTTTATGGTATTTCATACAATAGCCTGCGTTACGCAGGAAAAATACGTATATACATATTTATGCTAAAAATAATCATTGATTTTCATATTCACAAAGCCATTTCTGAATTAAATTAGCCATTTCTAAATTAAATTATATCTTTGTAACTAACATATAAAAGTTGCGAGAATATGTATTTACCTATATTTATGTATATATTAAAAATATGCATACAGTATCGGTCATATCTATAGCACGCCATTTCAAAGTGATATTGTGTGTCACTTATGTTTATTTATTAATTTTTAAGAATTTTCAATTAAAATATAGTCCTTTCTCTAACAAACCCCATATAAACCCAAAATTTAACAATTTGTAGAAAGCTACAAAAAAGTGCATCAAATTTTCACATAAATTTCAAACTTTTTTCTCGGAAGTGTTAGAATTTTTTTGAGTACACAGTGTTTTAGCCCCTTTAATTTTAGTCTGATAATGTTCAAATTTGAAGTGGCTACGAATTACCATTTATTTTTTATAACTTTTTTTGTCGCATTGGCTTCCATATAATGAATAAACTCAATTTATTTATATATGGAAGAAATCCGCAACACCTTTGGCGAAAAAAATTCTAAAAAATCAACGGTAACTTTCAGCCACTTTAAAGTTGCACATTGTCAGACTAAAATTGATTGGGCTATAAAACTGTGTATTCAGAAAAATTCAAACACTTCCGACATAAAAGTTTGACATTTAGGTGAAAATTTGTTGCACGTTTTTGTAGTTTTCTACAAATTGTTACACTTGGGTTTATATGGGGTTTGTCTGAGAATGAACTGTATTTTAATTTAAAATTCTTAAAAATAAATAAATAAACATAAGTTGCACCCAATATCACTTTGAAATGGCGTGCTATAGATATGACCGGTACTGTATATTTTCATATTAAAAATCCTTTTTGCATTAAATTATATCTTTGTAACACATAAAAGATGGTTTTATTTATTTAAAAAAGATTGCAAACCTTTTTTGAAGTATTTCGTCCGAGTACTTTTGAGTACAAGTAGAATCGAGTATTTTCTAGCGATACATTGAGTAGCATCGAGTACCCCCTTCGATGCTCTAAAGTGAGTACTGGTATCGAGTACATGGTGGTATCGGACGAACACTATGTATGGGCAATGAATTCGAACGATTATAATGCACTTGAACGTAACGTAAAACGGAAGCATCCAAAATCAAAAGATCCTTACGAATTCGCCGCGATTTATTACGATTCGCCCCATGCATTAGGTTCTTTTCCGTACGCAACGCGGAATCCCGCGGGTGCCCAAAATAGCCCAGAAATCATTCCCGTACTCAACAAAATGGGTAATAGAGAGGGAAAATTGGAACGTATTGGATCGTAAGTGTCCTCTTCTTCCTGCCCAAAACAGCCCGGAATTTTCCCCGGGTAAAAATAGATAAAGCGTCAAAGTGCATATCAGCTGTCTTGTGTTTACATGTTGCCTGTTTCTAGTGATGTGCTGAGTAAATACTTTTAAGTATGGATCGATATTCGGTACGTGTTGACGTGATATGAAATATTTTTACGTCAACAAGTGCGATATCGATCCGAAACTTGTCGCTAACTGGTTACAGAATCTCCCCCCTGAAAGGCTACTTCGTCCGTAAAGGCATTTTTCTTAAACCTTTGATCAACTAAGATTAATAATAATATAATAATAATATTTCTCTGTTGCGATAAGTTCAAGTGCTTTAGCCGATATCATATAAATTAGTAATTAAAGTTTTTTCTAAGGGTTAATGTAAAGAATCTGTATCGGGTACCGAAAAGAAAGTATTGGGTACCGAAATCTTTTTTAATTATTGGGTACCGAGTATTGGGTACCGAAAATTCAACACATCACTAGCTGTTTCCCAAATTCTGGGCACGAAATGTGGTTTTTTGCGTTCCCGTTCTGGATTATGTTCCATTTTTGAGAGCAAACTTTTCGCTTATTCTCTAATTACCGGATCCGGTCCCGATTTTAGACTGCGTTTATACACGGAAACTTTTGTCGACGCGATTTTTCACACTCCCTTTTGGTGTTGCTCATTTCATTTACACGACGATTTTTGTGTATGCAATTGTTGTTGTCAGCTGTGAACCGCTAACTCAATTTACACAGACGAACGAGAGCACAAAGTGTGTTGCCCGAGCACGAGCAATTCGGTGCCCCTCTCCTTTCCTCGTCACGCTCTCTCCCACAAACGTCGAGCTACGGCAACAAAAATCGCCGTGTGTAAATGAGGAAAGAACCTATTATAACCAAGGTAAAAACGGCCCTGTGGCGACTGTCAAGGGCATTCAAGACAATGTAAACCGAAGCAAGAAGCAACAAATGTATTCATGCACACCTCCACACATACGAAATACATATTCCACTTTTGCTTCTGCGATAGCTTTTGAACCCAGAAGCTTATCGCAAAATGTCAGCATATGAACAAAATTTCAGCTAATTGGACGTCTTTTGATATGAGATTCTACTCTTTTGTAGTTGAAAATTTAATTATGCTAGTACTATTTCCACTCATTTGTTTATTACACGTTCACATGAGTCGATTTTCCAGGCAATTTTAGAGGCGATTAGTTGATTTAAAAGTTGCCTGCATTCCAACTTCATTGGAAGTGATTAGTTGAAAGGCCGTTCACAACAGGCGATTGTTGCTTTCAACTAAAAGTTGCCTGTAAAATCGTTTCATGCGGCCGCCGTATTAAAGATTATACCACTTTGGCCGATTTTCACTTCGTGATGATTCATAATTTTCAGTATGTATGCATAGTATGTACGTATATACATTTTTAATTTTTATTACTCCTTTCTATACCTATTCTATTGTTTCTCACACTTTTCGAACACTTTTGTGTGTTAACACCGTCATTGTCCGTATTAAAACACTAACTCACCCTTATTTCACTTGGCAACATAATTAAATAATGAAACTTTGCAAGATTATAAAAACAAAGGTCCTAAAAAATATCTGCAAAATGAAAATAGACCCAGGGATGAGCGTTTAGGGTTCGAACTAGAGGTGGGTAACTCAGCACTGTGCTGAATTACTGTGCTGACTCTTAAGGCCCGTCCACATAGAACTTTGGCGTTGCGTTGGCGTTGGCGTCGCTTCAACAGCTGACTTTGAATACATGAATTCAAATGCAGCCGTCCACATAGCCGAAATTCGACAACGCTCACGCCAACACAAAGCAAAAAGATGGCCAACTCTCAACTTTTCGCGTACGTTGCTCGTCAGCTGTTGCAAATAAATAAGATTATGTGAAATATTTTTCCTTTTCAATCAAGTGCGGGCAAGAAATATCTTTTTTAGTGCAATTATTGATATGAAATATTAATTAATCTCTCGTTAGTATGTTAATTTAGTGGCCCAAGCATTCGCTGCCAAACGTTCATTGTAGCAAGCATACTTTTAACGTGCGTTCTGTCAAACCAACTCCAACGCCAAAGCCAACGCGAAAGTTCTATGTGGACCGGCCTATAGAACTGTTCCGCAGGCTCAGACACACCTCTGAAAAAATTTCTAACTCAGTAACTCAGTTTATGTGCTGACAATGTATAGCTCAGTGTGCTACAGAGTCGAAATGGTAACTCAGTTGATGTGCTGACACTTGCATAGCTCGGTGCGGCTTGCATTGTTTAGAACTGTGTCCATGGTGAAATGAACTGAAGGTGGCGCATTCCCGAAACCGCTACTTTGGTTTTGCCGACTTTGACATTTATGGCAATACGTAAACAAACTTTTTGTTTAGAAACAAGTGCAAACATATTGCAAACGTATTGTGTACTTTCAAGTGAAAAATCGAAGTAATTCGTGCGTTCTGAAGTAAAAAACGTTTTTTTTGTAATAAAAACTTTATAAAAATGTCGTGTCGTGTGTTGAATTGCAGCAGCCGTAGGGGTAAAGCCCCCAAATGCAGTTTTTTTTTTTATTTCCCCGCGACGACGCCTTGGCCAGAAAGTGGGTAGAGTTCTGCCGGCAGGACAAGCCATACAATTTAGACACCAGCGTAATATGCTTGAAGCACTTTACGGACCACTTTTAAACACGACATTTTAAGTTGAAAACGTTGAAATACCACAAATTACAAATTAAAATCGGAGGTAAGCAAGCATCGACCACTTTCTGGAAAACATGCGCTGCGACAAGATATTATCACTTTTTCGGCACCTGCAATACAAACACAAAAATTCTAAATATTTAATTAATAAGACCTATTCTTTTGAACACATTTTAAAAGTGGTTGTATATTTTTTGTTAACGTAGTGCTTAATTTGCTATATTCAAAGATGGCTTGAGAAATTGGTGAATCGAGAAGAAAACATGTTTTCTCACTGCAAATTCACAACTGTCAACTCATTGTTCTTCGCCATATTCTTTGTTTACCCGTTGCCACAAATGTCATTCTGCGGGAATGCGCAATCTTGTATTCTATCGTTCTTGAACTGTGTCGATATGGTAACTCAATTGATGAGCTGACACATCCACACAATACGATCTTCCAAAAAGTACCGTCCATCACTAGACTAACCATCAATTGAATATACGACTACCAAATTTAACAAGAAGCAAGGCGAATAGCCCAGTTATGCATACTTGCACTGTTATACCATTTTTACGTAAAAATCAAAACCAAACAGAATTCTACATGTGAAGTGCTATGCGTTGGGTAACCGCTTACATGCATAGCCCATTTAACAGATTCTTATATGACAACTCTCAAGCAAAGCTAAGTATGCATAACTGGGCTAGAAGTTAATACATCCAAGGGGAATTATTTTGCAAATGAACTCACCAGTTGAAATCAGCTTTCTAAAATTTTGCCGGCCAGCTACGAACAGACGCTAAAGATAATCTTTTCTAAATCGATTTCGATTACTAACATCATCAAAAATTTCGATGTACATACCAATTGTGCGATAGCACACTTGTGCCAGCTCACTGTGCTGACTCTTTAAAGTGAGTTGGAGTTACTGAGTCAGCATACCAAAATTTACAGAGTTACCCACCCTCTGTTCGAACGATACTATCGATATTAAGAGAGCATCGATACTGATAGTATAAAAATGAGTAGTTTAATACTCGATACCTTATTTGTTGATTTTACTCGATACTTTGCAAAGTACTCGTAGTATCGAAAACTTTTTAAAAAACACACTTTTTAAATTTTTTCTTCGATTGGTAATCCAATTTTCTTTGCTTATATGGATTACTATCATTCAATTCTGTCCATCATTTAAAATAAACTGAAATTGCTTGTAGTCTGTTGCATAACATAAACCAAATAAGTTAAACGCTGCAAGCCGCGTTTCGAACGCGTCAATAGAGAGGAACATTGAATGTTCGAAAAATTCGCAGCGACGGAATCGTGCAAGTGTGCGCTAGCGCATTAAAATGTATGGGTAGCATTGTTGTCATTTTTGGGCTTGCGGATTCGCAACGACAGAATCGCGCCAATGTGCGCTTCGCTTAATGGCCTTATTCATAAAAAATAAAGTAGGTTTAAAGAGCTTAATAAAATGACATTTTCATAAATTCTTATTTTTTATGAATTAGGCCATAAAACTTTACGCAAAGTTCACGAAAATGCAGAATTTTTAGAAATTTTTTGGGTATGCAGTTTTGTAACCTATTCAACTTTACGTGTAGCCTACTACCGTTGACTTTTAATTCAAACTTTCACATTATTATACTAAAATGGAATAGGCTACAAAAATGCATACCCAAAAAGTTTACAAAAATTCTTACTAAAATTTGAAATTCGTGAAAGTATATATATATATATATATATATATATATATATATATATGTATGTATATACGAAACTCAACGTTAAAATTACTTCCAACGGGAAAGTAAGTTCTGCAATGAAATAAAAATCAAATATTTAATATTTCTATTGTTTTAATTTCAGGAAATAACTAGATATACGATTGAAGAATAAAATAATTTTAGTATCCCAAAAAACTTATTTTAATGAGTCCGATACTGAGTAATATCGATACTTTTTCCCTGATACTTTTAGAGTATCGATACCATGAGCTCGATGCCAGAATGAGTACTCAGTATCGATACCAACGTCTGAAAAGTCGAACTCTATGAGCGTTATCTTCAATCGACTGTAAAATTTATCGTTCACTAAATAGTGTTCCCACATGGAACATTCTTTTTTCGATAAATTTCATCGAAAAATTTAATTGTCAAAATTAGGGAACAAGTGCAGAATACGGCCCGATAAGGTAGAACAAAACGAAAAAGTGGGCGTGGTCCGCCCTTCCTTCCTGATTTCACCGGTATACAAATTTTTTTGGTGCAAACTTATATTTTCGTTGATATGGAGGGGTGAAGGGAGAATTTTCGAAAACTTAAAATGGCTATATTTCAAAAAATTCCTGACCGAATTCAAAAAAGTTGGTATCGTTGGAAAGGTAAATAAAATCCCTTATACATATTAATATACTTTCTGTGGATAAATTTTGAGAAAAATCAGGCAGTAGAATTCTCCTTTCTGTGTTGCCAAAGAAGGGGGGCTGAACAACTTTTGCAGAGAACACCTTTCTGCAACGAAAACACTTTGAAAACGAGTTTTGGGATTGTGAGCTGAAGGCTGTTCACACCAGCTGTTAGTGTTTTCGTTGACATTTCTTTTTGCTAACAGTTTTGCTTCGCAAAAACAAAACCAAAATACTTTTCCTTCATTTTCTTTGCATTTACAACCTCTTACTTTCATTCTTATTTTATTTAGGCAGACCAATTAACAATAACACCTGATTTACATGATTCAAGTACTTGAAAGCAATTCTTGCTCATTCTCTTTTGTGTTTTTTATTTGCTTTTACACGTTTCAATTCTGTTGAATTCAAGTCTTTGGTTCTTTAAATGGGAAGCAACGAAAATGCCAAAAGCAAAGCAAGAAAGTTGAAACGACTTGACGGTACAGACGCATGTGTACTCGTCCCTTTTCTTCTCACCCCCTCTCTTCCATGACCGAGCAGAATTGAATTCAATACTTGAACTGTGTAAAAGCACACTAAATCCGAAATGGCTTATTAAAAATGATAAAATATGACTTCCACTTCGATAAATAATCGAAAAAACTAGTGAAGACACCGATTGGAATGAGTGAAACGTAAGTTTTCAGGTAGTTTTCAGCGAAAAGTGGTTTTCGTTTGACAGATTTTATATAGACGAAAACACAAGTTTTAGGTCGAAAACCAGTTTTAGCAACGAAAACATTTTTTCGATGTCGGTCAGAACATGGCAATAGGGATTATAACCCTCTAACAGTAGAATTCTCCATTCTGTGTTGCCAAAGAAGGGAAGGTACCCACCTTTTGCAGAGAACACCTTTCTGCGTTGGCGGCCTTCGGCCGAACTCAGGGATTATAACCTTCAGGCAGTAGAATTCTCCTTACTGTGTTGCCAAAGAAGGGGGGCTGACCACCTTTTGCAGAGAACACCTTTCAGCGTAGGCGGCCTTCGGCCGAACTTGGGGATTATAACCCTCAGGCAGTAGAATTCTTCTTTCTGTGTTGCCAAAGAAGGGGGGCTCAACACCTTTTGCAGAGAACATCTTTCTGCGTAGGCGGCCTTCGGCCGCACTTAGGGATTATAACCGTCAGGCAGTAGAATTCTCCTTTCTGTGTTGCCAAAGAAGGGGGGCTGAACACCTTTTGCAGAGAACACCTTTCTGCGTAGGCGGCCTTCAGCCGCACTTAGGGATTATAACCCTAAGGCAGTAGAATTCTCCTTTCTGTGTTGCCAAAGAAGGGGGCTGACCACCTTTTGCAGAGAACACCTTTCTGCGTAGGCGGCCTTCCACCGCACTTAGGGATTATAAACCTCAGGCAGTAGAATTCTCCTTTCTGTGTTGCCAAAGAATGGGGGCTGAACACCTTTTGCAGAGAACACCTTTCTACGTAGGCGGCCTTTGGCCGCACTTAGGGATTATAACCCTCAGGCAGTAAAATTATTCTTTCTGTATTACCAAAGAAAATGGCGGAAGTATTTTTGCGCAGAACTTCTTTCTGCCGCAGTCGTCCCGCTCACGATCATAAGCATCAGTATGGTCATTTCTCCCTTCATGAACACCAGTAAAACAACATTACTCACGGTATTTAAATCTAACTATATAAGGTTATATGTTAAATGGAAGGTATTTTTAAGCTCTATTTACCTATTATTGTTTGGTGTATTATTATTTACACATATTTTTTAGTAAAACTGTTTTTTTCCTAGAAAAATATAATATTTTTCTATTAAATGAGTTTTCTTAAAATTTATGGACATAAATTATACAAATAAGTATATTGAAAAAAAATGATTTTGTTTATTTTTCCAACGATACCAATTTTTTTAAATTCGGTCGGGAATTTTTCGAAATATAGCCATTTTAAATTTTGGAAAATTCCCTCTTCGCCCCTCCATAGCCCGGAAAATATAAGTTTGCACTTAAAAAAATTTATACCATTAAAATGAGGAAAAAACGGCGGATCACTCCCACTTTTTCCTTTTGTTCTAGCTTGACGGGCCGTATTCTGCACTTATGCCAAAATTAGAATACCCGCCGCCATATGAAATTGAACACAGCCAATGCGAAATGCGAAGATTGCTCGGCGGCGGTTTGCGGCGATACGGCGATTTTGCGTTCAACTCACGCAGGGTTGCACGAAAGAAAAATTGAATGGCTAAAGGCCGGTTGCTCAAAGCCTGATTGACACTAATCACCGATTAACATCGTTATCGACGTTTTTGGCTCCATGCAAATAACATGGTGTCGGTAACGTCGATAACGATGTTTAACCGGGGATTAGTGTCAACCAGGCTTTGAGCAACCGGCCCTAAATGTTGGCTGGCGACCAACTTTGTTGAAAGCGATTAGTTGAAAGGCCGTGCAACCAAAAGTTGAACAATGCAAACGCCTTTTTATGGCGTATATTTTTATATTTTTTTTATATTTTGATATTTTTAGAAACTCAATTTTTTTTTCGTGCAACCCTGCGTGAGTTCAACGCAAAAGTTGCTCCAAAAAAACGCCTCGTGCGAAAGCCCTAATAGATTTATTTCTAAATCATGCATACTTTTCCAATTGTCTTAATGACTGTCCTGATTATTTTCAAGACTGTAAATCGGACAATGATTTGACGTATGCAGACAATAATTTTGACGTCTTGTGCAAGAGAGAAGAGAAATTTATAACAAAAGAACTAAAATAACACAAGAGACGCTGATGTGTATGTAACTTTGTCTGTTCTTTATCGTTCTTTAGTATTTAGCTTAAATAGCTCGCGCGTTATGCGTATACAACGTAATACAACGTTCATGTCCGACATTTTTCTCAAAATGAATTGTCATAGCTATTGTCAGGACGCCTACGCCACGGAGACAATTATCAGCGTTTTTGACAACTAATAGGTATTTCTTTATTGTCTTGACAGCATTTTCGAATGTAAACACGCCGTAAATTATAAGTGCGACGAAATGTTATCAGCTGTTTTCGCTACCGCTCTAATCAAGGCGAATTTATACAAGGTGGTAGCAAGAATACAACAAACAATAACCACATGTATTTTGTATCAGGGGCAAAATGTCAAATCTCAATTCGCCTCAAAGTTTATATGTATTTTGTTTTTGGGATTCAGGGGCATGCTGTCAAATCAGTAAAATCAAAAACAAAATACATGTGGGGCGGAGGAAAGAAGAAGAAATCAGCAGATTGGACAACACCACCTTGTATAAATTCGCCGTGGCTCTAATCAAGGCGAATTTATAAATTTTGTGTATTTTATGTATAAATTCGCCTTGGCTCTAATTCTGTTATGCCTGGATTATAATGCACGGGGCGAATCGTAACAAATCGCGGCGAATTCGTAAGGATCTATTGATTTTAGATGCTTCCGTTTTACGTTGCGTTCAAGTGCATTATAATCGTTTGAATTCATTGCCCATACAATAGATTATTAAGTGACAGTTCACTCCGTTCCGTTACTTCCATTATAATCCAGGCATTAAAGTAGGCGAAATAGCAGTCCGAACGGTGAACGACGGCATCGCCCAATTCGGCGAAATTCGCAGTTCGCCGCTAATTGTGTTTCAAGCATTAAGCCCAAAACACAATAGCGCAGTGGTAGTGACAGTTCTTAAAATCAGCTGTTACTGCTAAATGATCTTTCCCTAACAATCCGGACCGGATCCGGTAATTAGAGAATAAGCGAAAAGTTTGCTCTCAAAAATGGAACATAATCCAGTAGCTCGTTTCTGTAACAATTCTCTACTAAGGCGAATCGAGATATGAATTCGCCGCCTTGTTATCTACTGCTAGTGACAAGACGAATTTATACAAGGTGGTGTTGATGGCGAATTTAGATTTTCGCCGAGGTACGTCTTAATGTCAAAATGATGTGTTTGTTGTAAAATGAATTCGCCTTGCTTACAACAAACACATCATTTTGACATTCAGTAGTACCGCGGCGAAAATTTAATTCGCCATCAACACCACCTAGTATAAATTCGCCTTGGCTAGTGAGTAGTAGAGAATGACGTATATTCTCTACCAGTAGAGAAAAAATCGGTAGAGAAGAGTTACAGAAACGAGCTACAGAAGTACGGGAACGCAAAAAACCACATTTCGTGCCCAGAATTTGTGAAACAGCCAATACTCGGTACCCAATACTTCCTTTTCAGTAGCCGATACCGATTCTTTGCATTAAACCTTCGCCAATCTATGCATTTCAAGTTTAGATATCGCACTTGTTGACGTAAAAATATTTCATATCATATGTCAACAAAACCGATGCCGATTCGAAAATTGTCACTAACTGGTTGCAGAATCTGCCTCCAGGAGTACAAAAGTGATATCTTCAGATTCAGCTGGAACAAAAATGCTTCAAACAAGTTAGGGCCGTTTGCACCATGTCTAGTTAACGCTAACTGGAGGTACATCCTTCAGTTAAGCACGTTAACTGCTTTATCGATCACATATTATATGATGGGTGTCGATAACGTCGATAAAGATGTTTAACTGGGAGTTAGAATTAACTAGACATGGTGCAAACGGCGCTAAGAGTTTCTCTGAATTATGGCCTGGAACCGACATATATACATCTTTCATTTGAATCCGTATTAAAAGCTCTATTGGCTCCTACATTCGGGTTTTTATAGACGAGTCTCCGCTGAACCGTTTTTTCCATATTTTTGGCCTATGTGCGCTTTTATTCGAAACCTGAATGTTTCGGTACAGTGTCGAGAGTATTGGATACTTTTTAAATCGGTACCGAATATCAATCAATACTTAAAAGTATTGACTCAGCACACCACTAGAAACAGGAAACATGTAAACACAAAACAGCTGATATGCATTTTGACGCTTTATCCATTTTTACCCGGAGAAAAAGTCCGAGCTGTTTTGTGCAGGAAGAAGAAGACACTTACGATCCAATACGTTACAATTTTCGCTCTCTATTACCCATTTTGTTGAGTACGGGAATGATTTCTGGGCTATTTTGGACACCCGCGGGATCCCGCGTTGCGTACGGGAAAGAACTTAATATTGGCAGTCACTGCCGCAGCAAATACAATACGGCGTTGTCAGTGACAGATTTTTGTTGACATTCCCTTTTGTGTGTTTACATTTTTGTTGTTGTCTTTTAGGCTTCAGTGACATGAATAGAAGTTGGCTGCATTTTTATTTATGTCAAATTCAGCATGCGAAGTTTGCTGCGATAAAGGCAGGGGCAGTGAATTTAGAATTTGGGCTAAACTGAGCAGTACTACCAGCAGCCACTGCTCTGTTGTGAGTCGCTTCATTGGACACCCACTTTCTAAAAAACAGCTGATTTCGAAAAACTGCCAGTGCCACTGCGATATTATATTTTGGGCTTTATGGTCAATGTATCTTGGGTATGGGCATGTTTGAAACAACAGCTGCCTTCATCAAAAGTAGTGGTATTCATCTAAACCGATAACTTTGTCAAGCAGATAGTCTTATAAGTTTATGCACTCTGTTACATGAACGACCCATACTCTCTTTTCGTTTACACATGCGACAATAGTCGTGTTTTCTTTGGTTATAGAGCTCAGTATCACTAACTTTATAATACTAGCACGAGGATAAAGAAATTATAGAAACTAACCCACTAAATGGGGGAAAAATATATTTACGAGAAAATATTTATTTAAATAAATATACATATAACATAAGGACTCTTTATTTGAAGCAGGTTAAAAGAAACAATGGCAGAATGTCTGTTTGTGCATGAATTGATTTGTCACAGCTACCAAACTTTGCGGCCAAATTATCAGTGAAACAAAACAAACAGAACGGTTAATAATTGAACCAGATCTCTATCAGGATCATATCGTTGTTGTTGAATTTGCGTGCAAAATTTTTATGCGGATCCCGACTATTGCCCAAGAAAACATAGCTAGAGTTGCCACAGAGTTGCATTGGCTTCAGTTTATCAAGTTTATAAAGTGAAATCTCTGGAGAAATTTATCAGAAATGTGTAAACGAGTTCCCATACAAATTTTGACAGTTCATTTATAAGGTTTACATAATTATAAGTTTATACGGTTTACAATGCATTTATAAGGTTTGATTACTACCCTTATTGATAAACTAGATAAAATTATAACTTTATCATTTTGATAAATGAAACTTTGTATGGAAATCTATTTAACCAAAGTTTATCAACCCAGACAGGTTGCCAGGTGGTCGCTTATCAAAAGTGATAAACTGTCGATAAACTTGATAAAATGATAAATTTATAATTTTGGTAAATGAACTGTCAAACTTTGTATGGACATCTATTTAACCAATGTTTATAACTTTATCAAACGATTTTGGTGCATAAACGTATAAATTTCAGCAAAATGCAACACTGGCAGACTGACAGGTGGTCGATTTTGCTACGAACACATAAAAAGCAAATAAGCAGAATGGAAGAGGTAAGAATGAAACGTAACTAGCCAGATAAGTTAAATAATAAACAATTTTGTGCAATTATTTACAAAGGTGCGTTAATGGAAGAATGCGGATAAACTGATAAATTTAGGGCCGGTTGTTCAATGTCTGATTAGCACAAATCGGAGGTAGAAGCTTCGGCGAAGTATAACGACTGCTTTGTCGATCACATGTTACTTGCATGATGTCGAAATCATCGGCACCGAGAAGTTAGCTACTCTTTAAATGCAAAATATTACTTAGAATATTGCAATCGTTTGTAGGTCGTTTGTAGGTCTATGATAGATACAAATTAACGTTTGATAGATCTTCCTATATAATATATAAATTATTGACGTGAAACGGTTTTGGAGAAATGTGATGTACCTAAATAGAGCCAAGTGTACCGAATGTATCTTTATCTTACTTAGAATATTACTTAGAATATCACAATCGTTTGTAGGTCGTTTGTAGGTCTATGATAGACAAAAATTAACGTTTGATAGATCTCCCTATTTCTAAAATATTAAAATTAAAAAAGCTCAATATTTTTACGGAAGTTAGCCCCTGTTTTTTTTTTTAATTTTGATGATAGAATGTTGAATTGCCGACTAAGTGATGCAGAATCGTTTGTAGGTGATTGACAGATGACATTCGGTCTCCTTTAATCTATCAAACGTTAATTTTTGTCTATCATAGACCTACAAACGACATACAAACGATTGTGATATTCTAAGTAATATTCTAAGTAAGATATAGATACATTCGGTACACTTGGCTCTATTTAGGTACAACACATTTCTCCAAAACCGTTTCACGTCAATAATTTATATATTGAGCATTAAAGGAGACCGAATGTCATCTATCAATCACCTACAAACGATTCTGCATCACTTAGTCGGCAATTCAACATTCTATCGGCAAAATTAAAAAAACAGGGGGCTAACTTCCGTAGAAATATTGAACTTTTTTATTTTTCTTATTGTAGAAATAGGAAGATCTATCAAACGTTAATTTTTATCTATCATAGACCTACAAACGACCTACTAACGTTTGCGATATTCTATATAATATTTTTTTATTAAACAGTAGATAACTTCCTGGAGCTGAAATCGTCGATAGTGATAATCAGACATTGAACAACCGGCCCTTAAACAATTTATACCTTAATCACTTTAGATGAAGACCCCTAATGAAACGTAACTAGCCATACAAGTTAAATAATAAACAACTGTATGCAATTATTTACCAAGGTGCATTTATGAAAGAATGCGGAGAAACTGATATATATAAGCAATTTATTTAGATGGTTACATTTGAAGTTATAAATTTTTTTTCGACACATGATGGAAGCAATTAAGGCCCGTTTACATACAACTTTGGCGTTGCGTTGGCGTTGGCGTTGGTTTGACAGAACGCACGTTAAAAGTATGCTTGCTACAATGAACGCTTGGCGGCGAATCCTTGGGCCACTAAATTAACATATTAACGACAGATAAATTAATATTTCATATCAATAATTGCATTAAAAACGATATTTCTTGCCCGCACTTGATTAAAAAGGAAAAATATTTCACATAATTTTATTTATTCGCAACAGCTGACGAGCGACGCACGCGAAAAGTTGAGAGTTGGCCATCTTTTTGCTTTGTGTTGGCGTGAGCGTTGTCGAATTTTGGCTATGTGGACGGCTGCATTTGAATTCATGTATTCATAGTCAGCTGTTGAAGCGACGCCAACGCCAACGCAACGCCAAAGTTCTATGTAAACGGGCCTTTAGGGTCTTTACATCGGGCTTGGTTTTTGGTAACTCGGTGTTCGGTAATTTTTTCCTATGTGTTTTGTTTGTGAAAATTTATTTATTATCGGTTTACCGGTTATCGAATTATCGTGGTGGAAACTTGATAATTTTTCTAGTAGATGTAAACCGCAATTAGCTGTTCGATATTAGGTTAGGTTAGAAATCATTACCGTACTCAACAAAAGGGATAATAGAGAGCGAAAATTTGAACGTATTGGAACGTAGTGTCTTCTTCTTCCTGCCCTGATAACGATGTTAACCGCATATTACTGTTTGGTCGGCGAAAATACTCCGGCTGAACCCTCCACGAGGGTGCCGACTGGTAATGGCCACTACAATTTAGGTTCTGTACGATGTCAGAATGATGTCCAGCTAAGATCAGAAATCAGTGCTGTGTGCTTAAGCTCTTCAATAGGAGGTAATGGAGGAGCAAACCTCTTTAAAAAAGCTCTGGGTTGGAACAAGGTGTTAGACGACCCGTGCTGATGTTCAGCCAGCTGGGGACCCAGATTAACAAATAGCCCAGTCTCGAACGGAGTGCTCCGGATACCTGGCGACCTCCGGTTCTATCAAGCCTTACCTGTGCACACGGACCTCTATTGTCGACACTCGTGGGACCAAAATTATGAGCACAATTAAATTCAATAAAAAATTCGCAAAGGAGGATGGCCCTCCAAAAAAATCGACAGGGGTGGCTCCAGTTAATCCTACAGCCTCGAGCAGGGCATTTATCGGACCGCCAGTGACAGGAGTTAGAGGGGGCTTAAGCGGTAGGGCTGGTCCTGGTACGAGTACCATAGGAGGCAGAGGGGGGGAGTGGAGGCTTGGGCAGACCGGCCTCCAACTGATTCATGGCTGGAGCTGCAGCGTCAGCTCCGCCTAGGGAAGTCAGACCCCAAAGCACACACACCTTAACCCAAGGGCGGGGTGCGGTACCTGGCAGGCTTATTATGACAAAAAGGCGGCCATGAGGGTCGTGAACAGGATCGAGGACCTGCCGATAGAGCAGCTCACGGAGGAGCAGGTTAGGTCACTGGAGTGGGCGAGGGGAGTAGTAGCCAGCTTGGGAAAACCGGCAGGCACTGCTCCAAAAAGGCAGCGGTCTGCTGAACAGGCGGGGGGTGGGGTCGCCAAAAGACCGAAAACAGGCGGCCATAAATTCCCCACCTTCAGGGACGTAGTGAAGGGAGGCGGTGAGGTACTGGCCATCATCGACAGAGGGGAGGAGGAAGGGACTATTCCCAAAGAGAAGTGGAGGTTGTTGGAGGAAGCGATCGCCGAAATCTACCTCCAAGTCCTAGAGGAAAATCATGCAGCTAAACTCATCGCCTGCGAGGACCATAGGTCAGCCCAGCTCTATATGTTGGCCGTTAGTAAGGTAGGTGAAGTTTGGCTGGGAGCCAAGCTCGAGGCCGTCAGCAAGAAAGATATTCCTAGCAGACCGAGGGCATGAGTTTGGATTCCGGCTAAACCCGCCGAGCCTGAAAGAATTGAGCAGATCTTCAGATCCTGTAATAAGGATCTGCCAACTCACAATTGGAGGGTAGGGAAGATAGAGGAGCCAGTAGAGAATAGAAGGCAGGTGTTGCTGATCCTCAACGCCGAATCGATAGCCCCACTGACGCAAAAGGATTGGGTGGTGAGATTCGGGTTTAATGACGCAACCATTCGAATCTACCGCAGCGACGAGCCGAGCTTGGACCTTAGTGAGGAGAGCGTCAAGTCCGGCCTGCGCAGCGGTGGTGAAGAAGGGTTGCCCAGCAGCCAATGCTCATCCGACTCGGAGAGGCTATTTGGTTTGGGGCCATTATTTTACGAAGAAGACCTCCTCTCCGATGACACCCAGGGTGAGGAGATCGAAGAGGCGGACGTGGATGTCACGATGGTGGAGGTAAAACAGACAGATTCTGATGAAGCTGATCCAGATCAACCTCCACCAGTCTAAACTCGCGTCTGCGAACCTTGAGGTCCGCCTGGCAGCCGGTGGACTCGACGTTGCCCTCATCCAGGAACCGTGGATACACGGCAATAAAATCTGCGGGCTTGGGATGAAGGGCTTTAAGCTTATTGCCGCACAAAATGCAGGTAAGACTAGAGCTTGCATATTAACAAGGAACAACTTAAACATCCTTCTTCCACAGCTTAGTGACGGCGATCTGGTAGCGGCAAGCATTGAGCTGGACAAAACCAGCTTTTGGGTAGCCTATGCCTACATGGCCCATGACAAGGACGTGCCACCAGATGGGTTTTGGACCTTGGCCGAGGAAGCAGCCTCCAAGAATAAACCACTGGTTGTCTCCTGCGACGCTAATGCCCACAACTTGATGTGGGGGAGAACGGACACGAATGCTAGAGGTGAGTCGTTACTAGACACATTCTAGGGAACAAACTTAGTGTCTTAAATTTAGGCTCAGAGCCGACCTTTATAACAAAGAGTAGAGGGGAAGTTTTGGACATAACCCTGGCTGCAGACATGTTTGCCCATAAAATCAAGATATGGGGAGTATGAATGAAAAATCTTATTCTGACCATCGTTATATTGAATTCGAAATAGATCTTAAGACCCTCCAAGTAAGGGAGTTCAGAAATGTTAGAAATACCGACTGGGGGGTTTACAACAATAAATTAAGGACTTTACTGCCAAAGATACCTCCCGAGACCCCGCCACGCAGGTGGAGCTGGATGGGTTGGTTAATCAGGTTACTAAAGCCATGAATAGTTCTTTGTCAGTCGGATGACCGGTTGTTCGATACAGGGGAAAAAACAAACCACGTTGGTGGTCGAAACAATTATCATTGTTACGTGAATCCAATAGGGCAATGTTCAATAAGGCCAAAGCTACGAGAGCAACAGAGGACAGGGAAGCCTACAAGGCAGATCTAAAAATATACAAAAAAGCAGTGAGAACTGCGAAACGTAAATCCTGGCAAAATTACTGCAAGGGTATTGAGGAAACCACGGAAGCGGCCAGATTATGAAGAATTCTCGCAAAGTGGCCATGCAACCTTGGCTATCTCAAGGGTCAGGGGAACTCTTGGACTACGACGAGCGAGGAATCTTTAGGTCTCCTCCTGGGCACACACTTCCCTGGAAACAAGCCGGTGGAACCTAATGACCCCACGAATGAAGGGGGGCTATCTGATCTGGGAAACCGACTGATTACTAACGAAAAAATCGAAGAGACTTTTGGTCCTTACAAGTCACCGCGACTTGATGGAATACACCCGGCAGAGCTGCAGCAATCACGGGGTATTATCTCTCCGTTCATTGTGGTTATTGTAAGAAGCTGTCTTAACATGGGCTACATCCCGCTAGGCTGGAGAGAAACAAAAGTCTCCTTTATACCCAAGGCGGGCAGGTCCTCTCATACCAACCCTAAGGACTTCAGACCCATCAGTCTTACGTCTTTCCTTCTCAAAATTTTAGAGAGGATAGTGGATGATTATGTACGGGGCGTAATACCAACAAGTACGCTCCCCCCAGCGCAGCATGCCTATACGAAAGGCAAATCCACGGAAGCCGCCTTGCACTCGCCGGCGCACTCGTCGGGTTGGTGGAAAAAAGTTTATTAGATAAAGAGTATGCTCTGGTTGCCTTTGTAGATATAGAAGGCGCCTTCAACAATATTAACGTAAGCGCCATAACGGGTGCCTTAGAAGAGCTTGGAGTTGAACAGAATGTGGCGGGGCAGATCGAGTCTATACTTGTCAGCAGGACGATAACCGCTAAGCTTGGCAATACCACAATAAGCAGAAAGGTCTGCAGAGGCACTCCTCAGGGAGGGGTTCTCTCCCCTCTTCTCTGGAAGTTGGCGGTGAACTCTCTGCTGGTGGCTCTAGAGAGGGGGGGTTTCCATGTCACAGCATATGCTTACGACCTGGCAATTGCCGTCAAAAGCAAATACCCAAATACCCTAATGGAGATTATGCGCTCTAACATGGCCACGCTTAGGAACTGGACAGAGAGTAGGGGACTCGGAGTAAACCCCGAGAAAACCGAAGCAATTCTCTTCACAAGGAAACACAGGCTTCCCATAGTCTCCCCGCTAATCTTTATGGGTGTGGAGATATCCTTGAAGGAGAATGTTAAGTATTTAGAACTCATATTAGACAGGAAACTAACGTGGAAACCTAATATAGAGGAAAGAGTAAGGAAGGCCAACGTTGCATTATACACATGCAAAAAAGCGGTCGGAATCAAGTGGGGGTTAACACCTCGTATTACACATTGGCTATACACCTCGGTGGTCAGGCCAATACTCTTATATGGAATACTTGTATGGTGGCCAGCAACTCAAAAGGCAAGTTACCTAAAACTATTGAGTAAGGTCCCAAGAACAGCGCTTCTATGCATTTCAGGTGCCTTAAGGACCACCCCAAATAAGGCGCTGGAGGTGATTACCAATTTGCCCGCAATAAACCTGGTGGGAAAATACGTGGCCGCCGATTCAGCGCTCAAACTAAAAAGTATGGTGCTATGGAAGGATCGGCAGTTTGGTCACGCTTCCATACTTCATACTCTGGGTGGTTACAACCAAGAAGTTGACTACTCCGTTCCCAAACCAATCTTCGATAGGCTCTTTAAGACGAGCATCCCGTCAAGAAGAGAATGGCAAACACCAAGACCATGGAGACGGGGGAATTGAATTTTTACACAGATGGATCCAAGCTAGACAATAGGGTTGGCTACGGAGTTTTCTCTAAGGAACTAGGACTGGAACTATCCGTCCGAGTTCTGGACCACTGCAGTGTATATCAGGCAGAAGTTTTAGCTATAAAGGAGGTGGCTGAGTACCTTAGTACACATGCCGTAACGAAGACTACGATTAATATTTTCTCGGATAGCCAGGCGGCAATTAAATCAATGAACATGGTGATGCTGAGGTCGAAGGTTGCACAGGAATGCCTGTGAAAACAGGGGCACTATTGGGATACCCATGGCAACCTGCAAATTAGAACTTCGAAATAGCATAATCCAAGAGCCAACAGGTCATGGCTAGAGGAGGGCACATGTAGAACAACCAGGCTGCTTTGGCCGCAAATAGAAAAGAAAAAGACGAAAGAGTTGTTGTGCCTCTCAAGAGAGGACATTGCGAAGGTCACGGCTTGTGTAACCGGTCATTGGCTATTTGGCAGGCACTCTTCAAGACTTGGAATTTTCTCCCATGAATATTGCAGAAGTTGCAGAGATGAGGAAGAGGAAGAAACCGTAGAGCACTTCTTCTGTAGTTGCCCAGCTTTGGCCAAGAGGAGCAAACTTTTTTGGCAGGCCCTTCTTTAGCTCTCTTACGGAATTATCACGCGTAGGAATAAAACCGATTCTACGCTTTATAAGAGCCTCAAATTGGTTCTCTGAAGAATAGTCACCGAGGTTCCCGTGTTCTGCAGTGGTACCACAATGGACCTTCAAAAGGTCTAAGGGCCGGTTACTCAATGTCTGGTTAACACTTATCTCCGGTTAAACATAGTTATCGACGTTATCGACTTCCTGTTGTATGCATGGAGTCGAAGACGTCGATAACGATGTTTAACTGCAGATTAGTGTTAACCAGACATTGAGTAACCGGCCCTAAGTGAGTTGGTAAATTGAACCGACTGCCACATCAACCTAACCTAACCTAACCTAGTGTTAACCAGACATTGAGTAACCGGCCCTAAGTGCCGTTTTCACCATCTCTGGTTAACACTAATCACCAGTTAAACATCGTTACCGGCGGTACTGACATTCCCTTCACACTGGGTCGGTAACGTCGGTAACAATCGCCGGACATTCGCCTACCTTATAGTAAAATTTTAAAGGCAATTTTTCTCTTACTCACTGATTACTTCACCTGGTATAATTCCGTCATGTTTTTATTTACTTCATTTCATACATTAATACTATTCTGAAAATTATTATTTTTTACTAAATAAGAGGAATAAATATTTAATAAATAATTATTTCGCTTAAACTTAACCAACTTTTAGTTGCTCGGAGCTAATTTTGGAACTTTTCCTAAAATATTTTCGTAGACGGCAAATGTAACCCTATGTGCAGCCTTAATGAGCTGAAAAGCAAAACAAAGGACCTGTTCGAGGCACGTAATAAAAGCGGCATTACTGCCGTACTGATGCAAATTTGCAACACTGTTGCAACTGCCCAAATGATAATACGTTGCTAGAAATCCACACAGAACGTGATTCTTTAATAATTCGCGCAACACTGCGGTTGTGATTGCAGCTGGAACAAACCCAAATATGCTGCGTTTCCGTGGGCAATGATCGGAATCCGAATAAAAAGTTTGCACGCATATGCAACAACAACGATATGATCCTGATAGAGATCTGGTTCCATTTATTGATCAGCTCTTTTTGGTTTGTGTACGGTTTGGTAGCACTGACAAATGAATGTCTACACAAACATATAGCCTCATTGCGAGGGTCGTGCCGAATTCAAGTCGTTTTTCGAGAGTCTACGTCGCCTAAAATTTCCACTCGACTAGTGTATTAATACGGAAAACTTGGCAGCACTGCATATTTTTCGACGATTTTCGTCAGTGGCGGATCCAGCGGGGGGGGTTTTGGGTGTTAAACTACGTGTCAGTCAGTGGCGGACGCACGGGGTGTGTTTTAATATGGCGCATATGTATGTATAATATGGCGTCTATGTATTAAAACACCCCCCGTGGGTCCGCCACTGACTGACACGAAGTTTAACCCCCAAAACCCCCCGGATGGATCCTCACCTGATTTTCGTCGTTTACGACTTACGCAATGAGGCTGATATATTCTGCCATTGCTTCTTTTAACTTGCTTCAAATAAATTTCCTTTACGCTCAATATTTGTTTAAGTGAATATTATTGCTAGTAGTATTAAATTAGTGCTGCCAACTCCAATAAGAATGATCCAGACCATTTCCGTGAGCTGCATAACCCAAATAAACACAACTTATAGTTAGTTTTAAATATTTCTGAAGATTATCTATAGCTGCTTTCACATCATCAAAATTGAGAGCTGTGCAAGCGAACATCAGGTATTTCTCCGCCTTCCTTATTAATAAAGAACGTAACAATGCGTGCGTTCTCCGCTCTAAGAGCAGCAATTTCTTTTACGACCGTTTGCAATAATAGTTGATTTTCGTCGTTAGAATTTTCAATACACTCACTTAACTCAGCAATTTGTTGCGTAGGTGAAATATATTTCAGCGATTGTTGTTGTTGTTTCAAATTAGCATTACACTGCACATCGGTTTCGTTACTTGAAGAAGCCGAATTGTTAGTAGACACAGAAATGTCACTCTCCAAAAGATCAATGGGGGAGGCGGTGAGCGAATCGACTTTCGCACATGTATTGCAGAAAAAAGGTCTGTCAGAGTTCACTAGGAACTCAGCATCCGACGGCAAAATATTAACGCATTTTAAGTGAGAAAGTTCATTGCACCCTGAGCACTGAATTTTATGCTGATGCGATCGTTCCACTTTATTGCCACACCAACAAGGAATTTTAGCACAAATTACCACAGAGTCACTGTCTCATCAGTATCATTTAAATGACTGAATGCAATTTTATTATTGTATAGTTTAAAGGCAAATCATGATCCAACTAACAAGATCACCCAGCACGGCAACCGTGTATTTGTAATTGCATTTGAGAAAAAAAAAAAATAGTTGATGACGTAATTTTTTACTCGGTTCTTTCATTCACACACAGGTTTCATTCCGTTTCATTCACATGGCGGCGAAAAAATGACGTCACTGCAAAAAAATAACTTTTCTCTCGCACGCCGTGCTGGGTGATCTTTATTCGTTCGTTCATGCAGGCAAATGTATTCATATATAGCGTAAATATGTATATTATGCCAATCGAGAGCGAACAAAAACACGTCCGCACGCGGTGACGACCACACAGGTATTTGTATATATGTGGCACCCTGCATCATTTCATATTTCTCCTTCTCATTTTATTTTG